>NC_140460.1:37146508-37214008 GCF_963576455.1 Neolamprologus multifasciatus
TTTTCGAGTTAAGTTAATAATTAAGAGTTTTGTGCCGACCACCTTTATTCCGAACTGATAGATTTTACCCAACTCTGTGAAAAAGCTGCAATTAACATTTTGTATTTATTCGTACACAACAAAAAAACTCCAAAAACCTACCTTTACTGATAACGATTTCACCTCCATGACATCAAATTTCTGAACAACCTGTATCAATATGTAATGATGGTTGCAGGTGTGTCACGCTCACTTTTAAAATACCTTTTTTTTTAAAGTACAAAGCAGCGTCATGGAGCAGTGTTAGTCCTTTCAGGGCCTGTCAGCACAGCGGGACCCCGAGGCTACGTTCCAGGCAAAGTCTTCACTGCTGTCTGTTCAATGCAGACACAACAGCAGTCAGCCTCTGCAGAGTCACAATATACACATCGCATTTGGATGCGTGCGGGTTAGAAATGTGCCCAGGTGGATATTTGCATGCGTGTGTTGGTGTGTAAGCACCTACAGCTTGCGTGCAGGCGTGGGCTTTATGAGTGGATATTGTTTGTGGACACTTTGGAGTGTTTATGCGTTTAGGGGGGAATGCAAGCACCATTACGCAGAGGTAATTGGCAGGTTCTTTGTTTCAGCTCCCGTTTTTGTTTAGTTTTTTCTTCTTTAAGGATGTTCTCGTACCGCATTTCAAAGGAGTCACTCGTTAATCCCGAGATGAATAAGTAATGTTTACAGCAAACATTGTTGCCACCGTAAATGACTGTTTAAAGGCTTCTTTTATAACAGTGCAATTGACATTCTTCCCCTGAAAAACATCCTGGATAATTTAATCACACTGTAGATTAGGTTTATGTTATGGTCATCAGTTTTAATGATATCGGCTTTGTTTTTCAGAAATTAGATACATTTTTTTCAGCTGTTAGTTTTGTGGTTCATTTGACTGCGGTAGGCAGGAGTCGTCACACACATCAAATGTCAGAAAGCCAACGCGAAATCATTCAAACAAACAAGAAAACTTGCTGACACGTCCTCTGAACCTCAAGGTCGTGCGAATCGCCAGTGCCGCAGAGTGATGGGAATCGTGCGAGAGGTTCAAATTGATTCAAATGTCCTCCAGCAACAACAGCAACAGCTCGTGTTTGTTGTTGAAAGCAAAAGCACACCGTTGTTTTGTTTTTTGGGCTTTTTCTTCTTATCCAGTCAACTAAGTAAAGGATACGGGCTGAAATAAAAGGGAAGTGGATTGTTGTAGGCAGCGAGTTCCCAGTTCCCGCTGATCAAAGTTAAATGACTTGAATAAGAAAAGCAGCGCACACACGTTTCTGGGAAAATTAGCTGCTTTGCTCACAGGCATTGGGAGAAACGATGCAAACTTTGTTGAGGCAAATTACGAAGGCCGTCGGGTTGCTTCTGGCGATGGCGGCCAGAGATTCAGACCACTTTGTTCCAAAACTGTTTAAAGTCCCTTTTTTTAAGATTCGGTTAATTTTTTCGGTTAATTGCCCCCTTTTTTTTTCTTTTTTACTGTTTTTTTTTAACTTGAGTTTGTTTCTGAATAATCTAATGATGATTACTCATCCTCTGCACTGATGATCCCACCCAGGCTTTTGCTTCGCCCTCATTAAACATCATCTCTGCCGAGAAAGTTCATCGTGAAGAAAAACCAGAAGTTTGCTGCTCGCTGACAAAGCGAGCGAAAAGCGATGCCAAGCGAAGACGTGACATTACCTCTTGATCTTGGGCGGAGGGGTGCTGCAGCTGTGAAGGGCATTGACTGTCATCCTGGCCCTCTTTTTTTTTTTTTTTTTTTCTCCTTTTTTTTTGGCCGTTAGGCTGTTTGTCAAATGTGTGCACCAGCTTGAATCAGTGGCAATCAGGCTGACATGATGCGAACGGATCCGTGAGAGCATCTGCTGGCACAGCGGGCAGCGATATGTGATAAACGCTGATTTCACCCTCCATTGGATCGAGCTGGCGATGATAGCCACCTCTCCCCCGCTCATCCATCCTATTAAACCCTCATTATTCATTTACCTCCAGCCTCAACAGCCTGACATGCATGGAATGAGTGCAACTCGCAGCCCCACGCATGCACACAAAAAAAGAAATTGTGCTCATTTCATCTGTGGCGGTCAAGGACACGCTCGCCGCTATCTCACGTAGTCAGTATCATGACTTTCTTCTTCTTCTTTTATTTAAGGGTTGGAACAAAATTCTCTCATTTAGTGGTAAATACACACCCGCCCACGCGCTCAGACACACACAGTTTCCCTGCATAGTGCAGCAGTGCACTGGCAAGGAGCTTAATTCTATCAGGCTGCAAGCTGGACAGCCGTAATTACATTTGTGACACAAATCCTGCCTCTCAAATTGAGCGTTTTATTCCTGAGCGCCCCCCAACCCCCCCCCACCTCTCTATTTATAACCCCTTATTCCCCTTATTCCCCATAAATCCCACTTCCTCTCAGAAAGTCAATTTAGGACTTAAAAGGCAGCAACGCTCTGCTTACTTTTTTCCTCCTCCTTCGACTCCATTGCCGCTTCAGTTTCACTCCCAACACCCCCCCACCCTCCCACCCCCCTCCCGCTCTGCTTGGAAGCTTTGAAGCCTCTGAAATGACAAAAAATACATCTTAAGCAGTGAGTGCCATGATGCGAGAAAGTCATCCCTACAGAAGAGTTTCAGAAAGTGAAAACGCTGCTTGCAACCTGCCTGTAACTTCTTTGAAGAGTCACTGTTCTATTGTGATACATCACCTGGGTGGGTTAGTTGCTTTTAAGGGGTTGGAAGCAGCCGTCTTTTCAGCTGCCTTCTCGGTCATCTGTCCCGCAGTTTCCTGCCAGAGCCTGAATGTCACAAGCATCTTTGACTTTATTCTCAGTGACATTTACTCTTTTCTTCTTTTCCTTACAGCTCTGTGTTTCCTTAAATCTTCAGCATTTCCCCGCTACCACCTCCTCCTCCTCCTCCTCCCCCGCCTGCTCTCCGATCCCCTTGCTGAATCAGCTGTGGCCTTCATTGCACTCCTGCTCCTCCATCTAGCCCTTTCTTCCTCTCGAGTTGGAGGCCATACCCCGAGTACAGTATGATGGCAGTTCATTTATTCCCCCCTGTCTCTTGCTTATGCATGAGCCTGTCAGTTCCCATAGTACCGCTCCTCACCTGCGCCTGTACCGTTTCACCTCATTCATCGTTTCTTCTCCCCTTCTTTTATGTCGCTCATACGGGACTCCGACTTTCTCCCCGTTTCTGTCAAGCCTGTTTTTCACGCTCTCCTCTCCTCTTCCTTTACCTTTCACTCTACATTTCATATACAAGACTTCATATTTCTCTCTTTAACCGTTTCATTCCAAAGAGCTCTTATACGTCAACAGAAAAATGTGTGAGAGCTGATACTGATTGATCCACGTGTATATGTGAGACTTTTACATTTTCAGGCCTTGAGCTAGGCATAGTTCCTAGACGAGTTTATGCATGTGTATGTACGGTTATGCATAATAATGTGAGAAAGTTTTAGGAGGATGATCTTTAAGGTGATGCAATTTGGACTTTAAAATGTTTGTAAGAGCAGGATTTTTTTTCCTTCCATAAATAATGCCATGAATTTAAATTTTAGTCCACATTTTCCATCTTTCATTTGATGTATTCCGGCTTTTATTCTATCAGTCGCCATTGCTGCCGTGTCATTCCTTCAATCAATCTGTTTTCCCAACTAATTTTCTTATTTAGTCGCGCTGGGCTGGAGTCTATCCCAGCTGACATTGAGTAGGAGGCCGGGTACACCCTGCACAGTCAATCTATTATATATTCCGACTTTCGTTCTCATTTTTATGCTATAAATTAACTTATATCCCAGCTATTAAAATTTAATTCCGCAAATTACCATTCCTAGCATTCCTTCGATCCATCCATTTTTCTTAAACGCTTATTCAGTTTATACTTGTGGAGGGTTAGAGCCTATCCCAGCTGACATTTCATAAATGATGAATTTTATTTCGAGTAGATTCAGACTCTATGGCTTTTCATGGAAAATATTATTTCTTTCTATGTATTGTTAGTTTAAGTCTATACATTCTGAGTTTCATTACATATTTCCCAACTTTCATGCCATACAATGACGTTTTATTATGTGTTAGTTGATTTGAATGTTCTCCAGGATTTACATTTAGTCTCTGATATACATAAAAAGCCTAAAGCATACCCCAAAAAGGCATTTTTCTGGAAGTAAGTGTTAAGTAATGTTAAGTAGTGAGTAGTTACTGTGCTGTATATGGAGGAACCATAAGGTTACTGTGGTTGTTAGTTCAATAATCAGTGATTTTAGTATAATAAAAGCAAACTGAGCTTGATTATGTTTCCTGGTGATTCGTAGATAATGAGCTAATTAAGTGTCAACTCTTACAAAAGACCCATTTCTGTATTACCTAAATTATAACTCTGCCTGTAGAAGCAACAACACTAATGGATAAATTACCGTCTAAATCCTGGAATTTGCAGTCCCAGCCCCCGCACCAATTCTTACATAAACTGAAGTCAAATTAAATTGTAGCCAGCTCTGAGAGTTTAAAAAGTTTCATGCAGATGCTCTTTAAATAAGGAAATATTATTTGAGGAGATGGGTTCAAGTTTAATGTTTTGCAAGCGGTCGGTTAGCTTATCCTAAAAGCTTGATCTCAATAAAGTCTTTGTGTCAATTTAGCTGTGGCTGCGTGTCTAAATTTAAGCAAAACTCCATCCTGCATCCATCAGCCAGGCTTCTTTTATACTCTTCATTGGATTTCCTCCTCTGTTTTATGTGCTGGAATAGTGGAAAATGGTGAAGTTAGCTTTGGGATGAATTAGTCATGGCGGAGTGTCTTTCTGTCTCGCAGAGCCTTCAGATGGGGGAGCACTCGGCCCCACCCTGGGCCTCATGAAGTCCAGCTCCCTGGAGAGCCTGCAGACGGCCATGTCTGAGGCGAAGCAGAGTCACATCCAAGACCACGTGCCCTTTCATCGCCCACGGCCGCACATGGTCCGGGGGCGGGGATGCAACCAGAGTTTCCGCATCGCCATTGACAAGTCGTACGACGGACCTTCTGAAGACGGTAAGAGCCCAGGAGAAAAGCAGACATGTTGAACTGCTACTACCAAAATTTTTTTCGAAAAACAAGAAGCAGACACAACAAAACTTTCCACTGTAAGGAATGTTCCCTGTTAATGCACGACTGGGATTCCTTCCTAGACACTGTACCCATTTAAATGAGAGGCTACGCTGCCAGTGCACATCCTTTAAGCTTTATAACACACTGGCACTCAAAAAAGAGCCAGAGGCCTGCCAAGGTACAGTGCTTAGCCTAAGTACCTTAATGAAATGCTACATGATTTTATCCACTCAGCAATTTGGAAAGAACAACTTTATGTCTTACAGCAGCATATTTTTAATGCTGTAAATTGTGACCACACATACGTGTGGGATGAGGGATGTGTGCGATTAACATATGAGGAAATTAAATCCTGGAGTGTGGACAAAAGTTATGATTTGAGGGTTTTTTTTAGGCACACAGTCAACGCTGCAAAAGATAAAACTAAAAAAAAACCAAAAAAAACTCAAATCTGTGTTCCTGGTATCTTGCTACACCTGAGGGGCTTGCATAAGAACAAAGGCTGCCTGTAATGCTCGGAGCTATATCTATGAGTACATATTCAATCGTTGTCTGCATCTACTCTGACCTCTGCCCTCCAACCTATCCTATCCGTGGGAATTGTTTTCCCTCATCAGACGACGACATGTCAGAGCACAGCTCCGGCCACGAAACGCCCGCCAGCAGCTCGTCTCGCCAGGATCTGGATGCAGACGATGGAAAGAAGAAGAAGAAGAAGGATGAAAGGAAGAAGAAGGAGAAGAAGACCAAAGGGAGGAAGAAGTCACTGGATTCTGTGGAGGACACAGAGAAGAAGACCAAAAAGAAAGGATTTGGAATCTTAAGGTAAGGAGATCTTCAGGTCCTAATACTTAACATCCCGAATTGATGTTTAACTAGTTTGTAACTTGTTGGCTTCCCCAGTTGAAAGCTCCCGTCATCAACAAAATGACTTGACATGGACTTTCTGACAAATGAAGATGTAAACATTAGTTAAATATGTACGTGAGCCCTGTTGCTGGTCGCTGGCTGACTGCAGATGGATTGAATAGCACTCACAAATTAACTTCTTTCCACTTGAGGCAATAGCTGACACTTTTCAACAAAACATTTTGTATTTCCGCAATTACAGTTCCTGAGTCAAATAAGGTGCTGACATTAGCTTTATCTCTTCATGCGTGTCCTGGCAGGAGTGAAGCATGTTAATTGGCACGGTGGTAATAAGTGTCCTATAAACGACTGATGGGAACATTAATGGATCCTAGAAGCACAAACCGAGCCGGTGTAATATGCTTTTATTCTGGTTTTCCAAGTTTAATTACATTTCTAAGTAATTAAACAGACATATTAATTTTTCATTTTTATTTTATTAACCTATTGCAATCAAATTGGGGAATGTGCTGCCTTTTGTATATACACTGTTCAAAAAATTAAAGGAACACTTTGAAAACATATCAGATCTCAATGAAACGAAGTCATGCTGGGTATCTGCACTGATGGATTGGGTAATGTGTCAGGAATGAAAGGATGCCACATTGTTTGATGGCAATGAAAACTATCAACCTACAGAGGGCTGAATTCAAAGACACGGCAAAACTCAAAGTGAAAAGATGATGCAGCAGACTAAGTTTCATTGCAATTTCTTTGCAGCAACTCAAAATAGTGCTCAGTAGTTTGTATGGCCTCCGCGTGCTTGTATGCGTGCCTGACAAGGGGCATGGTCCTAATGACACGGCAGATAGTGTACTGGGGGATCTCAGAGCTCCTGGACAGTCTGAGGTAGACTTTAGAAAAATGTGCTTGTGTGAATGGGTGAATGCACAAGTTGTGTAAAGCGCTTTGAGTGCTCAGAAGAGTAGAAAAGCGCTATATAAGAACCAGTCCATTTACCATTTAAGGTATGGTAAATATGTATTTGTATAGCGCTTTTCTAGTCCCTAAGGACCCCAAAGCGCTTTACACTATACACAATCATCCACACATTCACACACTGGTGATGGCAAGCTACAGTGTAGCCACAGCCACCCTGGGGCTGCCGGACACTGGCACAACCGGGCCCTCTGACCACCACCAGTAGGCAACGGGTGAAGTGTCTTGCCCAAGGACACAATGACCGAGACTGTCGGAGCCGGGGCTTGAACCGGCAACCTTCCGATTACAAGACGAACGCCCAACTCTTGAGCCACGATGGTGTCGGGTGGACACAAACATGTCCCAGAGATGTTCAGTTGACGTCTATACAGGTCTGTATCTCCCCAGACCATCACTGACACACCACCAAACAGGTTATTCTTACTGGCAGCTTTCACGTCTGTCACATGTGTTCAGGGTGAACCAGCACTCATCTGTGAAAAGCAGTCAGTCAGTGACCTTCCTATTCTGGTATTCTATGGAAAACACGGTGCTGGACAGCGAGCAAAGGGACCACTAGAGGACGTCAGGCTCTCAGGCCACTCTCATGAAGTCTGTTTCTGATTGTTTGGTCAGAAAAATTCACACGAGCATCCTGCTGAAGGTCATTTTGTAGCTCTGGCAGTGCTCGTCCTGTTCCTCCGTGCAAAAAGAAGCAGATACTAGTCCTGCTGATGGGCCTTTTACGGCCCTTTCCAGCGCTTACAGACTGTGCTGGGAGACAGAGCAAACCTTCTGACAATGGCACATATTGATGTGCCATGCTGGGGGAGTTGGACTATCTGTGCAACCTCTGTAGGGTCCTATGCATATGCTATATGCTCCTATGCTATAATAATAGTATTATCATTACAGCTTTAGCTGAAACAAAGCCATTTAAAAGGCTTTGCTTAGATTTCTTAAAATCAGATATTTTCTCATTTAAAAGAAAATTAACAGCTAGAACAAACCAGATAACGACTCCTAAAGCTCAAGCTATAGCGTCATCTGAAAGCGTCATTACTTATATTGTTCTCTTTAAATTGAGCTGATTTTCATCTGTATTATTTTCTACTAGTCTTTTATTTTTAGGTTTGCCTGCTGGTTAAAACCAGATGTGCATTTTGTAGCTGTGAGGGAAACAGACATCAGGTGCATCCCTGCTGTAAACAGAAGAATCGATGGACAGAAGCAGCACTATGTCCTACTTTTCTTGGTTAAGTTTCAACAAATTACCTCTGCGAGCACAGCAGGATTACGGGATCTTGGATATTGGATGTGAACACAACCTTCTCAGTAATGGAGGGTATCCATTATTTCTCAATCCAAGCAAAGTCGCACAGTAGCGACCCAAACCGCTCGTCACCTCCCTTATCAACATGTCCCCATCGTGATTTGCGGTGGTCCAATCCCACCAGCTGCAATCCTTATCTATTGGCAGTGACACGGTGTGGTCAGTGTATCACTACACTTCCAACACTTGAGATTCAATTAGGCTGTGACGAGAGATAGCGCGAGCTGAGCGTTGGCCTACAGATGGCAGATAAGAATCCAATCGGCCACAGTGTCAAGGGCAGTAATGGAGGAGATGTTCACACGTTGAGCCCGGTAGGGGAGAGTCGAGCCGGGGCTGGGAAGGGCAAGATGAAGGACACACTTGGAGGAGGTACATGCAAGAGCACATGTCAGCTTGTAGTTGAGTGTAAAGCTGAAATCCACTTCGCCTGGAGCTGGATTTACCCAGGAAAGACCGTTTTGTTACCTATTCTGCGCCACACACATTGTGTTTATATGAAGTTCCTAACATGTGCTGCACAAGGACTCCTCGTTTTTCTGTCTGTACTTCTGCATTTGGATCCTCGCTTCTCTCTTCCTGCCTTGTGTATACTCTCCTTGTCTCTTTGCCTTTACTTGCCAATTTCCACTCTGATTATGAATGGCTTATTTTTATTTCTCACAGTTCAAGTTCAGGTGTATCAGTAAAATGCATCTGTCATTGGGCTCACACATCTCACTATATCCACGCTCTTTTTCCCCCCCTCTTAATTTAACACAGTAGTCAGAAACAATCAAAACCAGCCTGCTGCTCGTCTCTTCCACAGACTTGGACTCCTCTTCTACCTCAACAATAGCCTGACTATTGTAAAAGCTTCCAGATTGTCGCGCCGCACACTCGCCCCTCTCTCTCGCGCTCTCCCTGGCCTTTATCCGTCCAGCTTGATTGTTATTGAACTTGAAATATGACTTAATTAGCTGGAGTATTGCACTGTTCAATCTGATTGCAGCTCTCAAATGTTATTTTACTCCAATGGCAGCATTAGGAAAAGGGCAAATTATAAACATGTGACCTCAATTTACCTCGGCAATGAAAGTGTGCACAACAACAGCTAGCACGACAAATGCTGGAAGCCGGCCCCGTCCTTCCAGTGGCCGTAAATATTTAATTTAGCTGCTGCATTGTTTGAAGAGCAAGTTGTTTTTGGCATTGGGTAGCAAACAGCTGGATATACGGTGACCTCTGGAAATCACATATTTGTTGTGGGAACATTTATTTTTTCTGAATTCATACATGATCCTCATTGTATTGTTTCATGGCCTTGCATTTAAAAGCCTAGACGTTGTTATTTTACATGAGTGCAGCAGTTCGCCTTAAGAAACGTGTTTGTTTAAGGTTAAAAAAAAAAATGTAATTACATCATTTGATAAAACGGTAAATATCCTTTTGGAAAAATCCATGTAGTGTTTATTTAATCTAAATGCACACGATGGTAAATCGGTCAGCCAAGCAGCAGCCTTTCCTGTTTAACCCATTAACACCTAGTGTATTATATTTGATACATACAGTTTTTGTGTGTTTTTGAGACGTCGACATCATCAGTGGGGTTTAGGGCAGGGATAGCTCAGTAGGTAGCTAGGTAGGTAGTAGATAGCTCCTTAACTCACCACATAATACTATCATGATAACGCATGATATCAAAATTAGTGTAACTTAGGATAGAAATGCACCTAAAAAAGTGAAAAACTGTAATTATGGATTCATTCACGTCATTGTGCTTTGAGTGTGTGTGTGTATTATTATTCAAATTTAATAGTCCAGTTATTCAATTAAGTAGGTGCTGATTTATTTCCCTCCTCTGTTTGCCAATCCCCCTGTGAATTTCTCTTTCCCCCCCCTAAAGGTTCATTAATTTCCATTCATTTTACTGTAGACTCATTCATTTGATAAGCACCACCGTAGGGAGTTGTAAAATAGTGACTCCGTTAAGTCAGATTGGCACGTGCATGTATATATTTCCACCAATTGCTGCGAAATTGGTGGAGCACATATTTTGTACCATTATTTGACAAAAAAATTGTCACGATTTAGCATACGGTGGTCACAATATCCAATTTTCTCTTTAAAGCTGTCATGGTAAGAGAAATTCAAGGTATTATTGTGATATTTAGAGTAAATCTGGGGGGGAAATACCAATTATGCTATTGGTTAATTTAATTTCTAACTTTATTCTTATACACTTATTGCATATTAGAAGTGCATGGCCCATGCAAGGTCTCTAACTGTGCAATAGCATACAAACAGAACAGTTACGCAGGTATTTTAGTAATTATTTGAGCATTATAGTTGCCACAGCAACAACAAAGTTTTTTTTGTGCCCGCTCTACAAGCCGGTTGTGATTTGATTTGAATCTCGGGGACTGCTGTGAAATCGACTTTGTAATGACATTGCTTCCTGATTTCTATTTCACTGTCAAATAGTCCAGACTGATTTGGATGTTTGCCAGGTTTTTTGATGGGGGGGGGGTTAAAACAGAACTCCCATCGAATTAAACAAAATGCCAAAAAAGACACACCGTCTTAAGGTTAAAGATGGAAGAGTGCGTTCTGCTTCCTGTATGTGTCCCTCCTGTTCTGGGCTCAGATGCGGTTTCTCCTCTTTTTCATCACCGTGCTCACAAAGCCCCATTCGCTTCTTGTCTCCCTGATTGCTAAATAAGCCAAGACAAACGGCAGTGCCCTTCAGACCTTCCTCAGTAGCGCTTGACTGCTTGTCTTGTCTGTATTCAGCAGACGGCACTGAAGTCTTTGCCCAGGACGTAGCCTCGGGGGCCGTGCTGCTGACAGACCGCGGAAAGACTAACACTAGGCTGCTCTTATGTTTTCTCTCAACGTCGCCGCCATATCTGCAGAACAAGACAGGTTAGCCTGGTCAGGAGTTTCAGATGTCCTTATCAGAAAAAGGATATTTATCTTCCACTTTTGGACTGTAATAAAACCTTTGCCTACAATATTATTTTATCTCAAAGTAAAAGCTAGAGCTCCCTCCTCACCATTCCCCAAAGTGATATTTTTACAAGTTTCTCAGCCTTGGAAAGTTGCTGAGGGCGTTTGTTCTTGTGTGTACAGCTTGAACTGCTTGAGCTCAGACCCGGTCTTGTTTTCATGAAGGATTAGACATGTTATGGTTTTATCCAGCACGACTTAATCAGGAGGTCAGGGTTGTGTGCAACGCTCCCCGTTTCACTCCCAAGTGACATTCGGTCTGCACTGAAATGTGGATTTGTGTTTCTACACAGATTCATGCAACTCCATCAGCTTGAGCGTTCATCACACCAGTCACCGGGTGTGTCATTGCTCAACTCCGCTGCCGGCCCTGCTGGGCACTGACACACGCCGCCTGTTTCGTGTCCCGTCAGTCACTCAGTCAGGATCAATGTGGAGCTGTCGCTATCAGCACGTCTCCTGCCGCCACCGCACGCAAACACCCCTCAACCTATATAAGGGACATGAAAGTCGACGCTCTGATCTGCTGTTTACAAATCCCACGTACGGCATCGTACAGTATATCCTCTCCCCCGCTCGTCTGTTTGCGGCGCAGAAGAAATCCGACAGTGACGCAAGCCAATTAGCTCCGTCCGTTCCGCTCTCATCCTATCGCGGAGCAGCAGAATGTGCGGGGTGGAAAAGGTAGTCACTGGTGGGCTGTGCTCTGCAGAACCAAAGTCTCGGTGTCAAACTGAAGGAGCTCGACGCTTGATGATTTCTGATGGATTACTGCTCTTATAAGAGCGCCTGTCTTCCTCCTCCTTGTTCCTCGAGCCTTTGCTCTTCCAATTTTAGTTTCCCGATGAGCCTTTTCTCCTCAGATTGTCCTCGAACGTCCTTTCTTTGTTCCGTTTTGCTTCACTTAGCTATCTATGGTTGAGTATCTCTTTCCCAGTTCATTTCTCTCTGTCCTTGAGTGAACTATTGATTTAACTAAGCAACACTGGATAAAATTAGCTTTAGAGTCCTCCGTGGATTCACTCGAGTTTCTAATTTTCTATTATCAAGTGTGCTAATAACTAGTGCGAGGTCCAAGAAACTTCCTGCCAGTTAAACAGAGGCAGGGCGTGTTATTCCTTTACTGTGACGTTTCTGTGGACTGTTATGTTTTTCCTGTTCCTGCTCTGGTATGAATGGTTGTCACTGCCCATCTGTTTATTTGAAAGAAACCAGGAAAGTAAGGCCGACCATCGGTGCGAAATTATAGTAATGTGGAGCCCTGAAACAGGCCACAACAGTGCCGCAGTGACTTTAAACACCAAGTGACCTTAAGATCAGCAGGAAGGGAAAGGAATCTTGAATAGGCTGTACTTGTCAGCCGTGTTGGTAGGCATATCAAAATCCCTCTGACATGTTTGTGTGGGTGCCTCATAGCAGTGACTCTAAGCTGTGATGGGGTAAATCGGAGGTGCATTACCTAATCCCACCGTTGGGTTAATGCACTGCAGGTGGATTTCTTTGATCCAGCATCTCATCTGGCATTTAAGGGCTGCTAGCTGCGCTGATACAGGAGTCTGCAAGACAGTATTTATTAATGTTAGTATTCCCTTTTGTAAAATATGCGTAAGGCCATATATTTTGCTCACAGGATATCTCTTGTGGATAAGCATTATCACTCCCTCTATTCATCTCTTTATCTTTCCATAAATAATGTATGCAAAACCACAAATCACTTTCTTTGCACACTTGACAGGCGTGGAACTCGCAGCTATCGCTTACTAATCAGGGCTGCCTTAAATACACGTTCCTAGGGAATGTAAAGCCTTGCAGAGTATATTCTCCCTGCTGTATACTTTGAGCAAAGGTTGGCTGAATTAAAATGAGAGAGTGCAACCGTGCATAGCTGAGAGCTCGCATTATTATTAAATCTTTTATTTAAACAGGTAATCTCATTGAAATCAGGGTGTCCTGTTTTTAAGGGAGACCTTTGCAAAGACAACATGAGAATGGACATTTTGAAATTTAGGAAAATCTTATTCAGGAGTGATGCTCATGCATAAAATCCTCAAATAAAATAAGAGAATGTAGTTTTCAAACTTTTGTAACTAATCCTATTTGTATGCAGCAAAGTATCTGAACCCAGTTGTAGAGTAAATAAGAGGTGCAGCTAGTGTTAGAACTTCCTGTGACTCGGCATCGTAAGTAGTATATTTAAATCTTAACAAGGCAGCAGAAGTAATTAGGTAATTTTTAATAAACAAACATCAAGCAGCACTGCTTCCTTATGTTTGTTTAAGAGGACCATCTCAAATTTTTATATAAGATACAGTGGTTGGTAGTAAAATGCAGCACCCTTTATGGAATAAAGAATATTCAAGGTGGAGGAGGAAGCATATGTATAAATAGCATTACCATCAAGAAAGCACTCAGATTTCTGGAGTGTGTTCCACATGGATCTTAAAAGTGAGTAAATAATTCTGAATTATTTATAATAATCAATAGTTTTTATTTTATGACCATGAAGATTTCAAAGGAGGCAGGATACTCTTAGGTCACCTGGTGAATAGCATTCCCTTATGTTTCTTTACCAGAGGCCAGAGAACAAGCATACTGTTGGTGAAGGTGAAATGCAGATGCTGGAAAGATGATGGGGTGATCGTGGCTCAAGAGTTGGGAGTTCGTCTTGTAATCGGTTCGAGCCCCGGCTTGGACAGTCTCAGTCGTTGTGTCCTTGGGCAAGACACTTCACCTACCGCCTACTGGTGGTGGTCAGAGGGCCCGGTGGCGCCAGTGTCCGGCAGCCTCGCCTCTGTCAGTGCGCCCCAGGGTGGCTGTGGCTACAATGTCACCATCACCAGTGTGTGAATGTGTGCGTGAATGGGTGGATGACTGGTTGTGTAAAGCGCTTTGGGGTCCTTAGGGACTAGTAAAGCGCTATAAAAATACAGGCCATTTACCATTTACCATGATAGTACCTGAAATAACCATTTATTAAAGCCAAGGTATGCAGAAGAGCATCTCCACATTTGTGGATGCACAACACGTGCAACGACTACACCAGGTGTCACTCACAGCTAGACAGCTTCAGGCTGATATGAAGGCGACCATATTTCAATTTACCATTTGTTACAATCAAAGTATGCAGAAGAGCGTCTTTGCATCCAACCTTGAAGCAGGTGGGCTACAGCAGCAGAAGACCACACTGAATGTCACTCTTGTCAGCTAAGAATGGGAAACTCCAGTTCACACAGGCTCACCAAATCGTCTCAAACTGGTTTCTAGAACAGGCAGTGTGGTCACAAATGGCCTCGGCAGTCACCAGATCTCAATCCAATCACAGTCCAGGAACATGGTGGATGTGCAACCACAAATCTGTAGCAACTGTGTAATGACCAAAATCTGACGGAAAACCTTTGAAAACATCTTTGAGATCTATCAGGAAGATTCTGATGGAGTCTGTTAAGAGATATATTCTAAAACACTTCTTCAGCAGAGAATCAGAGAGGAGAAACACACAGAATTTCTTGCTAGCAAGGGCAGCCTAGAGTGAGACTCAGAGACTCGCACTGAGGACTTGCCCTGGTTCTTTATTTATACACTTCAGTGAGCGTTTGTTCCATACATTGAAATGTGGGGGTGTATGTGTGTGTGTCTGTGTGTGGGTGTGTGTGGCCAGAGTGTGACCCCATGAATGACTTCCCTAAACCATCTAAACAAAACCACTTAGACTGGAAACAGATATAACTACGTTAATCCTACCGTAAAACAATAAAACAAGGTACGAACTTTCTCATGCTCCTGGGATGTGGGGGTGAAAGCCAGAACACCCTGGAATGTTACAGACTTCCTAGGATGATACATGCATTCAATAAACACAAATGGTTACATGCAGTATTCTACCATATACAAAATTATATCATTAAAAGATTATACTGACTACTAAGTACAATTTTCCATTGACATTCCCTCCTGTTTGTCACGTATAGACTTTTAAGTAAGATATCAGTATGTAACATCTTGTTATACATTTTCTGTCACATCGTCATTAATCACACAAAGTCTTCATGTTCCAACAGGTCGGAGTCATTATCATCACTTGTCACGGCTATGTAATCAGCAACAGTGGAAAATATTATGCGGTTAATCAAGAGTTTTAAACATGGCAGTATACACGTTACAAAGACACAAAATAAAAGTAGAAATATCCCAACTCTGATGAGTAGTCTTTTTAGCACCTGTAACCAGGAGCTAATGTAAAGCCAAGAAAACCTGTCACTTGTATCGCTTACATAGTCCTGATTTTGGGCCTGCTTTGATTTGTCTCAAAGGCGTGCTGGGCATATGAGAGCAGACATAATAGTCTGTATTTGCCGATTCTGTCTTTGTCTTGTAAAGGTGAGCATCGTAGTCAAGGTAACCAGGAGGGTCCACCTTCCCATGGCTACGTACAGGTCCGTCACACCCTACTACTTGGTTACTCTAGAGTTGGCCAATGGCTGGAGGTTGAAGTGCGAGCAATTCCCTACGGGCGCCCAATCAGCACTTCCCCCTCGCCACTGAAGCAACCAAGTGAGGGTGAAACTTTCCTCTACTAGTTGATTTCTGTGGAGGAAGTGGAATCCTCTGGGACCTCAACCTTTTTGCAGTGGCTCTGATGTATCCAGGAGGGTCTCTCCGCTATTTTGCAGGCAGTTGGAGTGGTCAGAAGCACTTGAAATGGCCTCTATCAACCCCCATCACCTTGCTTTAGGCCTTCGTCCTGCGATAGGAATATTTATGACTCTTCTATTGTCCATCCTCTGCAGAAAAACCCCTCTGTGGAAAGGGTACTGGGTCCAGTTATCTTACTGCTGTTATGATCCCAGCAGTCTTCAGAGTGTCATCATATGCACAGTACAGTGACACAGCATTAGGTGATGTTCATAGGAAACTGCTGTCATCACCACCATAGCTTCTGGTTCATGTGCTTTTCACAGAATCATGATGTCATCCTCGGACTCCCCCTGTGCTGTCGATGGAGCTTGGCACGCTCCCCTCATCCTTCAGGTGCCCGTCTGTTGTCCAAAATCTCCTCTGTTGGCCTCTGGAAATCCCCCTTGGCACAGCTCTCATTCCAACGCAGTTTCGTGGTCCTTGCTGTGGCTCCAAAGTCTAATCTCATGATGGGCCCCAACCAGCTTGACCTTTGACCTCAACCACTGCCTGGGCTGTCAGCCATGCCTGGAATGGTTCTTGTTTATCACTGGGCCTCTGAAGATTTCTCAGGAGATGACTGCTGCACCTGTATTTCCTTGCTAGGAGGAAAAACTTCTATTTGGAGAGCATGTCAACAATCATCAAACCACATTCTTTAGTTCAGTGAACTTCACTTATAGGCCATCAAAACCTCATCTGAGCATGGATGCACCACTTGCATAGGTTTGATACCCGTTGAATGAACTGTTAATCACACAAATCGCTGCAAAAATCATTTAAAATATAGTTTAATATAGTTTAATGTTAATTCATTGTTCATGTTAATCCTGGACCCCTCCTCTTGACGCATGGACACTCCCATGAGTCAACTCATCAAAACCAGATTCCTGTCCTAAAGAAAAAGGTTAGCTAGATCACGTCCCAGGCAACATCAGGGCATCTCCTCCTCTGGAGCAGCACCACCCCGGACCTATAATCCTGCAATAAAAGATGTTAGTGTGTTTTGCATATTAAGTTTGCTTAAAAACTGGCTCCGCCAGGAGCCTGCATACATACCATAATGGCCTGGAAAACAAGATCTGGAAGTGAAATCAAACTTCACACTTGTAAACAATTATATCATAAGAGTAATAAAGTATTCAACATCAGCAAGACAAGTGTCATGTGCAGGTTTTCTCAAATCAGTAAACTACAATTATTACCATAATTTGCCTCAGACATGGATCATCCCATGTACTCAGTCAACATTAATGTAATCGGTGACTTCCCTTAAGCAAAGTCACTCCACTCATGTATCACTAGGAGCTCAAAAATGGCCAGTTAATGAGCTCCATGTTCAACTATTCCATAAACACTGCATCTCTTATTTGTTTTTCTCATGTCACTTGTCCGCTTCTGCTGAATCCTCTACATGTACTCTTAGAAAAACAAACATTAGCAACACACATTGACCATCCCGGTGGTCAGACGCAGGTCGACAGGTTCCAGAGGTGCTATAAAAGGACCATAAAGTTAACCATCCATAGCTGTGGAAAGAAGTGACACTAGTTTTCAACACAGGAAATTTCTCACGTGTCATTCACATTGTCAAAGTAACCTTCACATTTTCCCAAAAACACAGTGTAACAGCATCACCACTCATAACCTGTAAACACAGTTTTATTCACACATAAACCCAGAAATCCTGTAGTAGGAAAAAACATCAACCAGCTGTCCTGGTATAAATCACATGATCAATTCACATGAAGAACTGTAATGCTGTAGAAAAGAAAATGCAAATGTTAGCGCTGCGCAGATGTATACACTCTTTCTCACAGTTTCCTCTGTGAGCAACACAAGGTGGTGAATAACACCCCTGGTAGATGCACAGACACAGAAAGTGGCATTTAAAAGGTTAAATCGTCACGCAACCTCGAATGTTGTTGTCATCTTTCTGCTCCTGTAAAAGGAAACACACATAGATTCATCCACCCTTTTGGCCTGTCTAGGTGGAGGTTAACCTTGAGTAGTGGTCAAGCCTTGTCAGCTTTTACCAACCAGGTTTTTTTTTTTTTTCTTTCACTCATTCATTCATACATTCATTCTTTCTTTCTTTGCTAATAGTGGAATCGATCGTCGCATTACGTTTCCACTCTCAGCAAAATGACGTCATTTCAAAAAGAAAAAGAAGAACTTTAGATCGGATTACATCGCTGAATCCTTTTTAGGCAGGGACTCTCATTTTCTAATTGTCCCAAATAAGTGGCTTTCTCCTGAGCCCATTTTAATGTGGAGAAACTCACTTGTAACAATTTTCTCGACGACGTGTCATATAGCGCTTCTAATCATGCAGATCTGCTCAAACAGAGATTATCAAACAAAACTTTCAGTGCACTGTGAAAGTATCAAAATAAAAAGGCCTTGTTAAGTCATGACACAAGCTCCTCATCTCAGGAGGGTAAATCATACCATTAGCATGGTTTATCATCATACTAATTGGCAGGCTCAACTTCACAACAAAAGAAAAATCATCAGCTAGATTCACTCCAAACCAACCATCAGCTGCACAACACACAACATAACCCTAATATGTTATGAGTTTAATCCCCAAGTCTGTGCCTTTCACTCATTTGGGCCACAGATCCATATTATCCAGTTTTTCTTTTTTCCCGTCATCATAAAACGTGTGACATGTCATCAGCTATTTCACAAAAAATGTTTGTTCTTATTTATTCAGAGGTACAGTATCTAGGTACAGGATTCACTCACACATCAAAACAGGAAACTCAGTGTTTTAGAGTCTCCACTCTAACAAACTCCAACACATCTCATTCACTCGTGCTAAGATTCAGTCACCTTTCATTAATCTAAGAACGATCAACTAATTTGCATATCAGCTATTAACCCACTAAGATGACAGGACAACAGAAATGCATGTTCAAAATGTAATCACAAAAATAGAATTTCCCTCATACAGTAAATTATTTGTTCTGCATCAATCAAGCAGGAAGCATCTCCCAATTTACTATATTAACAACTAAATTTATTGTTTGATTTCTGGTTGGTCAAACCAGAATCCTTTTTTCCCACAAAAGTTAAACTGTTGTCCTGCAACCTAGAGAGTCAATTTTGCATTGGATAAATTCAGCATTTGATAACAAGTGTCTGTTAAATTCACACTATTTTAACACTGATAAGAGATAACAAGCTGATCTTCATTGCATGTGTGTTTGTGTTATTAGGCAGGTTTAATGCATGTCTGTGGAGCTGCATCTCCAGCAGAACATGTTCTTAAAACTGCCTTTCCTACACATTTCTCTGCGATTATTTAATCATTTTGTAACTAATGTGCTATGAGCCCATTGATCTTTGCATCACTTCTCGTCACACTAAGTGACTTGGACAAGATGGCAAACAGACTCACATGCTTAAAATGTTGTCTAATCTTCATGAGTTCTCTTGTGTTTGTGTTAGTAGGGTTAATGCATGTTTTGCTTGTGTGTGTGATTTTGTATGTTTCTTTTTGCAATGTTTCAGACTCTTTCACAATTTTCCCACTTAAGCAGTCAGTTTTCTTTTCCCCAGGTTTGCTAACCCAAATTTTGATTTCCCACTTTAAACACCAGCATTCTCACTTAACTCTCACTGTTGTCCTCTCCCACTTCAACAGTCCAATAGCAGGCAGTTCTCTTTCAGCTTTGTCCTGTGTTTCACTGTTTCTTCTTGCCATTTTCTCCAAAAGTGGCAAATGTCAAACTCCAACAGTCTCCTCAGTTCTCCTCAAATGTTCTTGTCACATGCACAGTGAATTTGCAGCTTGTTGGGAACACAGTACCATTCATCCAATCAGGCAGGATGATGGGTTTGCTCTTCTTCTCTGATGCTGTTTGTCCACACTGCTGCTGCTTGCTGGGACTCTTTGCTCGGGAGTCTTTGCTCAGGACTCTGCTGCTGTCTCTTTATCTGCCATGTTATTGCTCTTTGGAGCTGCATTCCTTGTCTTCAGGGAGGAGTGAGAGCTCGCTTGTGAGTTTGAGAGACACATGGTGCTGTAAATAAGTTAGCCAGAAACTTGGCCTGAATGTTTCTAATGATGTTAAACTATAACTTTCTTCCGACCGCTGCATGTGGAAAATTGATTCAGGTCTGCTTGTCACCTGAAAGTGACAAACTAAGACATTTTCATTATTATTATCACTGCTTAATCAACACACACAACTCTCTCTCTCTCTCTGTTTTTGTGAACAGTCCTTTCTTAAAAGCAGAAAATAAGATTGTAGTTGTTCTTGGCTGATCAACACAAAACCTTTTTCCTATGATTATTTTTCATCTACAATGTAAATTTTGTCTCTTTTTCACTCTTTTTTTTTTTTTTTTTTTTTTTTTTTTTAATAGCTGGTGACCTGCAGAATCACCGCTCTCACAATCAGATGCAATTACTTTTACACAGTGCACAAAAACACTGTGACGTCAGACACATTCACACTCACTTTTTTCATCTGCGTAAATAAATCATTTGGCCAATGGCATGTGCCATTGTGATCCATAAATATGATCACAAATTTATTGAATTATTTTTCAACCCACCAAAACAAATAAACAAAAACATGATGCTGATGCTATGAACACTCCACACACATGAGTCAAGATGCAGGAAAACTGCTCACGGAAACTCTTCACACTCCAGTTATCATAGTTATCATAGTTCTATTTCCCTCTCTTTGAAGAGTTCTTAGCCAGATCTCAATCTGATAATGTGTAGCTTGCTCATCAGCTCAGAAGAGACCACATCGCAACCTCACACAGTGGTTGCGTGCTTTGCCCCACAGTGGCAAAGACTTGCACTTTCATATTCAATTCAGCTTCTCCATCATGTAGTTTTCAGCTGTTTCATACAGGGTTCAGCATATTAGTTGTTTTCATAGGTGTGCTCTATATCTCAACAATGGCTCATATTAGGATGACAGTTTTTCAAACAGGTTAAGTGTCTCTATACACGTAATTAGTTAAAGTATTTACCTATTCTACTTCATATGTCATTGTACTGAATTTGAGCAACCCTAAGCTTAATGCAGATTACTTTCAACAATTATCCACCTCACATCATAACTGACTGAGGTGCCTCTTCATATTAATATTATTTCATCATTAATACCAATTTACAGGTTGTTATCCTTGCTATTATTAGTATGAATACATTAAAGATAAGTTGTAATTTAGACTTTTGTTTATTTTACTTTATTTCTCTTGTATTTATATCTATTCAGTCGGGTCTGTTTCCAACCCTTTTTAAACTACTTTAAACTACTTTGATCTCTAATTTTCACTTGGTGAGGGATTATTACATTCTTCCTAGTCTGAACTGCTCTCTTCACCTGAGCTGCTATCCTATTCTGAGTTACTGTCTTCTTTGTTTCTTACAGTCACGCACAAAATGTCCCTCTTTTCCACACCTCCAGCATGCAGTGCTAAAGCCACTGTTTGGTGTGTGTAGCTCTGCCTCTACCTCTTGCTCTTCCACTATGCATTTGTCCTGCTCCGGCTTGTTGTTTTTCTAAACATTTCTCATCAAGTGTTAATTTCGCTTGTTTATTCTCCATTTTCAAAGATTTTGCTGGGCCGTCGCTGGCACGCTTGACTTCAGAGTGGTTTACTGATACGGCCTTCGACTTCACCCTAACGGTGAAGCGGTATCAGTTTTATGAGATGAAACTCAACCGTTCTCCTTTGTCACCAGTACTTGAGCCTCAGCAAAGAAAACAAAAATGGAAGTAGTTCAGCAGCATATTGTGCTGTAAGATCAACTTACTTCCAGACACACACACATATAGACATTTGCGCGCTAATTTGTCACGAAGTAATTTCGGCTACCTCTAAAACCTAGTCTAAACACAGTTCCTTTTGGCGAACTTAAACCTAATTTGTCACGAAGTATTTTCAGCTACCTCTAAAACTAGTCTAAACACAGTTCCTTTTGGCCAACTCAACCTATTTTATCACGTGACTTTTTTAAACCTTTGCGGCCGTTTTATATACCAAAATAGTGTTTCTCACCCTCCGACGTCTCACTGGTGATTCGGATCATCAGACTGAATCCCAGCGCCGTGGACCAGGCCACCGGCCCAGACCCGAATTCAAGTCCTGGGGCTCTCTCCTCGTCTAAGAGGGCTGTGCACAGGCTTCAGTGCTGGTTCCCCACGGCGTCAGGAATCAGTGCTGGATCTTGGAACAGAGTCACAGATAACAGTTCTGATGTTTTCTGCTCCGGCTCGAAGGACCAAATAATGTTAAGAGATATATTCTAAAACACTTCTTCAGCAGAGAATCAGAGAGGAGAAACACACAGAATTTCTTGCTAGCAAGGGCAGCCTAGAGTGAGACTCAGAGACTCGCACTGAGGACTTGCCCTGGTTCTTTATTTATACACTTCAGTGAGCGTTTGTTCCATACATTGAAATGTGGGGGTGTATGTGTGTGTGTGTGTGTGTGTGGGTGTGTGTGGCCAGAGTGTGACCCCATGAATGACTTCCCTAAACCATCTAAACAAAACCACTTAGACTGGAAACAGATATAACTACGTTAATCCTACCGTAAAACAATAAAACAAGGTACGAACTTTCTCATGCTCCTGGGATGTGGGGGTGAAAGCCAGAACACCCTGGAATGTTACAGACTTCCTAGGATGATACATGCATTCAATAAACACAAATGGTTACATGCAGTATTCTACCATATACAAAATTATATCATTAAAAGATTATACTGACTACTAAGTACAATTTTCCATTGACAGAGTCATTTAATAGATTGTTTATCTAGTCAAGCATAGCATTTCCAGTGGCATAGCATAAGCTGCTAAATCAAATGTGTCGCATAGGTTGTGAGGGGCTCACATAACGCAGCTGTTATTGTGCTGTGACTTAATCAAAAGCCCAACTGCTCTGATTAAAACTGTTTGGGAATTTACCGGGGACTTATGGACTTTTACTAGGCAGGAGAATTTTGATATGGGTTTCGAATATTTGCATTTCTGGTATTGGTACGTTTATGTTAGGGAGGTACATTCAAATCTTTTGCAATTTTACCTGATGCAAGTTGTGCACTGTGATTAATTCAAAGCTGCAGTGAAGGAAAGAAAATCAGTCCTTTTATTTGCTTTGAGCTTTAGCTGTTAATGGTGTGTGTGTGTGTGTGTGTGTGTGTGTGTGTGTGTGTGTGTGGGGATATGTTGGCCTCGTCATTTTGTTTCTTGTGTGTGTTCTTATGGTGACAAATGTCCAAATTTATTATACTCAGTCCCAGATATTAATACCAGCATGGTTCTTAAAGCTACACGCTATTACATTAAAGTACTGCTAACAACAACCAGTGAATCACCCTCCACAGAGGAAAAAGCAGTCCTAAAATGACAGCTATTTCATTTTTCCTGTCATAATTCAGAATTGTGCTCAATTTGCTTCCGGTAAGTCTCCGGTCGCCCTACATATAAAAAGCTGCCAAGTACTTTTTACCGTTGTTGGAAATGAGCTTTCTCGCAGCAGAAGCAGCTTCCTGTACTTGGTACTGAGGCACAATTCTAATTTACAACTTTGCCATGGAAGCAAACAGACGCGGACGCTATCACTGTCGGCAGCTGGCGGGAAAACAAATTAACTTTTTTCCCTCCATTTCTCCCCTCCATTCAACACGATGGGCAGCTTTTCCTGAAATGATGTGCAGGTTTATTGGTGTTGATGCAAGCTGTCAATCAAATATCAGAGAGACGGGAAATTGACAGTGGAGATGATGAGGAAATCCTCATGCATATATATCAGCTGATAAAGGGGGCAGTGGCGACGCGCCTCCGCCGTTCCTTCCCGCCGTTCTCCTCGCTCCCTTTTTCTGTCGCTACAACGCTTCCCCTTGACTCGCCTTCCCCTTGAAATCTCCCCTTCTCTTCTGGCACGAAAAGCTTTTTATGTTTCTTGTTTTTCATAGCCCAGCTACACCTGCCTCCAACCAGAGCGTTTTGGCTCCGAGCCGCTCTCTCTCCCTCTCTTATTTACAGCTCTGGTGTTGGGCGGGTAGGGGAGGGGTGAGGCGAGGATGCCGACTCACTCCTTTGCAGCTTGACCGTGAAGGAGCTCCAGTGGAGCAGTTGAGGAATTAATTACTTTATTTATAGGCTTCTGAACAACTTGTTTACCTCCAGATTTTCCCTGGGAAGTTTGGAGGCCACCGGGTGTATACTCTTTTATTCAGATAAGTTTGTTTTATTATTAATGTTCATTAGTATGTTACACCCTATGTTACATAAGAAGCAATCTTCAGAGAACTAATTACTCTATAATGTTCTCTGCAGTTCTGCCAGCCAATAGAGTTGCTGTCACTGTTTTCAAATAGCTGTGTTCTCATTAGGAGCGAAGCCCTATTTTTCTTTTTTCTTTCTTTCGACTGGTAAAGTCTGAGTGAGTCATCCGGCTCAGGAACACAATACCCACATTTGTTCTGAGAAATATTGGCCACACGGTAATTACAAAATGAGACAGTGAGTCAAGGCTTCCATTTGCGTTGATCGTTTTCACGATCCATCAGTCCCCGTCGAGTTATGACATTTGAATTGACCCCGAGGGACGGGCCTTTCGAAGCACAGACGCATTCGTATCATCCAGACGGCTCAGCGGCATCTCACCAGCCAGCTGCCCATCGCTCACCGGCAAATTAAAGGTCTCAATGAGGCCACAGGAAACAGTCACGACCAATTAGCATGTGATCTTACAAACTCCTGGACGTACATGTGCTCAAAGCATCGGGCGCCAGGAAGTGATTACACCTCCACTGGCGGTTATGTCCTCTCCAGGCATGCCATGTGTGATGGATGGACTTCCTCTGTCATTTAATGTGCTAATGACAGACACATTCAAGAACACACAAGCGCACAAGTATTCCTCTTTACTTGAGGGTTTCCTTATTCCCCGCTACCGCGTATCTCCCACTAAAATACACTCAGAGCACGACCTCTGCTTTGCACACCAAGAAGGTTAAGTGTTTCTTGTATGAGGATGTGTGGAGGGCCGGAGGAGCCAGTAGTCTAACCTTTCTCAGTCTGCCAGTGGCTCTCATGTGGAGTCACAGTGACCTAGCCTTTTTTTTTTGCTTCCAAGCCTGCAGCTGGAAAATGTGAAGAATTTCTATGAATCACAAAGTTCACAGGTGGTTTCCAGGAGTATTAAAACAGATTTTTCACTTTCATCCAGGTTTAAAGCATCCGAAACTTTTCAAAATGAGTTTAAATCTATGTATGTGTGTGTTCTTCTGTTGCCTAGGCCAGTAAAAGCCAGGTTTCAGACCACTGGCCAAATCAGGTCAAATAGAGTACTTTTGTAGATTTTCATCTAAATCTATCACCCTGTCAGAAACTTCTTTACCTGCTATGGTGAACCTGAAACCTAAGACATACTGTTTGCTTTTGCAGTTTTAAACGTTTGAAACATTCCTAAGAGATTCTGGTCCATGTTGACATCATAGCATCTCACAGTTGCAGGGGTGGCACCTGGTGTGGTCTTCTGCTGCTGTAGCGTGTCTGCCACAAGGCAATCAGAGGTGCTCTTCCGCGTACCTTGGTTGCAATGAGTGGCTATTTTAGTTACATTTTCAATTTAAGTCACTTAAATCACCTTTCTTCCCCATTCTGATGCTCAGTTTGAACTACAACATCCACAGTTATGATCTTAAAAATGACTCTACCTGTTAAAATAATCCACAGAACTTTAAACCAAGAACGTGAAAGGAAAAAAACATCTCGCTAGAAAACAAAACAAAGTTCTTATTTGTAGTTTGTGTGAACTGACCATCTAAATCAGTGATTCTAGTCAGATTAAGTGCAGTATTATGCAAACTAAGCAAGATAAAGGCTTTGTGATCGTGTATGCTAATGTGCCTCGCTTTCATTATCTTAATCTGTTTATATCTCATTGCATGTGTGCGTGCGTCCATGCACGCGTGTGTGTGATGTGTGCAACAAAGAGTGGAGAGGTTAGTGCACTGGCTGAATGTACTGCCCAGACAATGGCCGAGTATGAAAATGAGGCATATAGCCCAGCGGTCTTGTTAAATATGAATGGTTTCCCTGACAGAAGTGGGAGCGAAATAAAAGACAAATTGCTGGGGGGGACAGATTTTATGTGGAATTGCTAAAATATGCCACACATAAGAATGCAAACAATTAAAGGGAAGCCCATATTTCACCAGACAGCCCCTGGACGGCGCAGCACTCCAGCACTTTACACTCCATCTCCTCTGTTTGCTCTCCCTTCATCCTTTTCCCTTTTACTTTTGCTTGCATCCCTCCTCACTCTTTTTTCTTTCTTTTCTTCTTCTTCTTCATCTTTTTCTTGGACAACCCTTCCTTTCTCAGTCCTTTCCTGTTTCCTTCTATCCTAGCACCTTCTTCCCGCCCTCTCTTCATCACTTATTGTCTGACTGAAGCATCAGTGCTTGAAGGACCGGCCAAGCGTTGATTAAGACAAGCTATCCATATGCTTTCTGCTCCCTTGAGAGCAACTTGCTGTGCGTTCATACCTGCCTGCCTCGATCCTCTCTCCTTTAGGTGTTAAATTAGTCTCATTTGAAGAGGAAATTTGGCGGCTCCTCCTCCTCTTGCGTTACAGCTTGTTGACGACACCGTAGTTTCTTTGACATTGCGAAGTAGCAAAACGTTCTCATGCAAGAGTCAGTTTACTGGCTTGCTTTTGGTCCGTAAGTCCTACTGAGCTTTTATTCTCCTTTGCTACATGCTGTGCCCTTCCTCACTCCATGATCTTTGAATTATCTTCTGCTGTGATGCTCAGCTAAAGTACTTTAAAGAACTGAATATTAAGAAAGCTTATACCCTCTACTTGTATCTTCCTCCCTACATTATTAATGTCTTCTAAATGAAGCTGTTTTAACTACGATTAGCACTTGGGTGGATCTAGCTACTGATTCATCCCAGCCCTATCGGCGCTTGTATTCGGCATCAATGGAAGCTGATTTGGGCCAAATTGCTGGTGTACTGTGCAGGGCATATGGAGGGAAAGTCAGATAAATAGATTTAATTATGCCCGGTGGGGAAAGCTCATAGCCTGCTGGCTGTTTTCATTATCAAGCAAAGGTGGGACTCTCTTCAGAGAGGCCTGGATTGGCTGGCCTAGCTGTCTGCCAAAAGCCAGCTTCCAGCAGCCTGACGTGACCTCGTCGTTGGGCGGCAGTCCACTTGTAGCCCGATCCTCACTTCCACAAGGAAACCACACCAATTTTAAAGAGCACTTGTTGTCTATTTTTTGCCCTCAGTGCTATTCTGTCTATTGGAAGCCTGAAATATTTTCCGACGGGTCTCACTGCAGCGCCACTTCGCCAGAACAGGAGAAGAAGGCACCGTGTTACATCACGGCTCTCTATAGTGTTAATCCCCCCCCCTCTCTTCCCATCTCTCCTGTTTCTCTCTCTCCGTCTGCTTCTCAGTTTGTTTCTCTTTCACTTGCCTCATATCTTTCCCCTCCTTTACTTTCTTTACTGAAAACTCCACTGAGATATGTGCACTCTTCTCCAAATACATACAGAGCAATCTAATTACTGCGATAACATTTCTGCTTGGCTGATTAACTGTTCTCCCTGTGCCTCTGAACGCAGCTGCATTCCCTCTATATATTCCTAAGCTCCTTATTCCTCCCCAGCCGAGCTGCACTTTCACAGGAGCTTTGGCTAACACATCCATCTCTCGTCTTCTCTTTCACTTTTTCTCGTCTTTCTCTCTTTCTTCTCTGCCTCCTCCTTGTTCGCTTATTCTCCCAGGCAGATGGGCTATTTAGCCGGCTCTCACTTTTTCTGGTTTGCTCATTTAATTCCTCTTTTCTTACTTACTCATTGTTTTTTTTTCCCCTGCCTTTCTCTTGCTTTCTTTTCTCTTTTTATCCACTCTGCTTCTTTATACCTTGCTCTTATTCTCCAGGGCGAATAGGATTTGGCCAGTTTTCTTACTTGCTCTGAGCTATCTGCAGCCTCGTTATTGAAAAGGACATATCAAGCCTGTTGCAAGAAATCATTATTTTTTGTGGTAACACGCTACAAGTCAACACAGACTCTAGAAAACAATGCATGCTATGCATGTGATGGTTTTACCATCAGGTATAAGTGGCATTGTTCACATACTCGCCTGTTTACAGAAGGATTTTAATAGCGTACCAGCCAGATGGCAGATCACTCCACAACACAGGATTATTGTTATGTGTTAACAAAATCTTTTTTCAGTCAGAAATCTTTGAGGATATTCAGACGTTAAGGTTAAAGTATGGAAGCAGTTATCGTAGAGATACACACTATGAAGAAGAACAGGGATGAGCACATGTTTACAGGACATAAGTTGCCTCATTCTGAAGTTTGTCCTCTGACAGAAAGGCTTTTCTACCCTTTATTCTTCCTTCCATGTAGAAGAGCGCAGTAATATATCCTTTACTTCCCCCCCAAGACAGATGAAAGAAGCCCGACTAGCCTTGGAGCCTCAATTGATGCAGTATCAAATATAATGTCAAATAAGTCTCCCCTGTAAAGGCTCCTCCAACCTTTTTCACCTCAAAGAAAGACAGAACTAATGCAAAGAGCCTCAATCAGCTGATCTCAGTGTCAGACGACATCAGCTGATGGCTCCACTGAGACCCTTACAAGCATCCAATCAATGTATCTCAGATAGGACTCCATTTAACTTGCTGTAGCGTGTCTTTAGTTGATGTGCTTCTGCAAGCCGCTTTGCAACCCACCTTCACCCCATAAACGTTGCACTGACAAAGATTTTCAGTCTCAGAATGTGCAAAGCCAACAGTCCAGAGGGGTCATAGTTACATACTAACATATGTTGGTAGAGACAAACATGCATTGCATCAGGTTTAGTGTCTTATTATTTGCTGCTATTATTATTCAGGGTCAGTTTTAAGCCTGTGCCTCTCTTGTGTCCTGATATTTCCGTTGGCATGTATGTGACTTCTGCTTGAGGTCTCCAGCTTGATGTTTTTGGGCTGTTCCAATCTCGACTTTAAACTGGAGAGAATGCGGTTCTTGTGTTCAGGCTTCTAAGGAGAAAGAATTATTTCAATGAGGCCTCTGTTACGCAGTCATAGAGATCAGTTGGTGACCCTGTAGCAACCCTCAGTCACTAGAGAAAAATGTGCATTCCCCAGCCGGTTGGTGAGTGGTTGCTGGCTTTTGCAAGTTGAAGTTGGTTGTAGCTGTAGTGAATCTTAAAAAAGTGCGACGCAAGCTGTAAAAGGAAATCGTTTCACCTTTTGAAACATGTTAGTTTCAGCGGTAAAGGACAACTTTTAACACCTTTTCAAGGGAAATATTCTCTGTTTTTATTTGCATCACACTCTTCATAGTCATGCAACCACTCAGCAGGTAGTTGGCAAGTGTTTGCAGAAAAGTTGCCGTCTTCTTTCTTTAACTATGGGTGTTTGCTAGAAGCCAAAGCAATTGCAATGAGGTTATCAGTGCAATATTGTATACTTTCTTACGATAGATGTTATCTTGCAACAGCCAGCAACGTCCTGCAGCTACTCACCAACCAGTTGGGGAAAACTCATTTTTTCCCTAACAACCAGCGGTTACCAGGGGCCCGTGCGACCAGATCCTAAGAAAAAGGATTTGCTGAAGTTGAAGCTAAAAGTATTATTTGTCGAGCTATAATGATTAAACTTGTTCATTTATTTATTGACTTTACCAGACATGAATTTTTAATGTTTAACTTGACTCGTTTTACCCATTTTGTTCTGTTCCAGTGGGTTCTTTCATTATCAGAATGTTTCCATTTGCTTTTATCGCTGTAAATCTTGATTGTTTGTTTTTAAAGTTTTATACAGATATTGTATTAGTATTTTCTCTTCCTTTCTTCTGGACTCATTTAGTTGTTTTTATCTTCCTTGCTCCTCTTCTCTCTTTAATCTGTTTCCTCTGTTGTAGACAGAATGCTAAACCACCTTTGTCGCAGTGATGAGCCGCAGTGCTCTGCCGTTGTGTGTGATGCTTTAGCTTGTCTCTGTGTGAGTGTGTGCGCGCTTCAACTCAAATGTGGAATGGCAAGGTGTTCACAAGTATCATCGAGCCTGCAAGCGTGTGAACACACACATAATGGACACATGCACACGCGTCAATTAAATCCTTGTCCTCCTTGTGAAAACATGACTTCCTCCACACGGGCCCACACACACACCCACGGTGCTAGCAGACAGCATTCTCACATCCCTCGTTATGCCTGGCGATAACCAACCACCCACTGGCTCCCTGTTGCACCACGTTAGGAAAGCTTATTAAGATTACACACAACTGCACACCATCAGAGCTGTTGTCACAATTGCAGAGAACAAAGAAGCCTTAACGCTGAGAATGGAAGTAAAGAGATGATTTTATTTAAACAGAAAACGTTAAGATCTAAAGCTGCCCCCCCCCCCCCCCCCCCCCCTCCAGTAATGAGATTTCTAGTTTGTTGCAGTAATTTGAGATAGATGTTAAAGAAATCCTATATAACGATTTATCCGATGGAGCAAGCTCTTTTTGCTCCCTTTGGCCCTTTTCCTCCATCCTAGAGCTTTAATTGCACAGGTCAGGTTGGTGACATCACCACCCAGGATAGCTGTGATCCTAGTGTTACATATAGAGCCTCATTAGAGGATGGCTAACTGAGCTCTTACGCCTCTTCCCCCTCTCTTCCACAGTAATGAGAATGACAGTTGCTGTAGTAATTACAGTCACTATAGTTTTTTACCAGCTGAGATTCTGGCGCACCTAGCTGACTGCTTTTGGTCCAAGTTAGGGTGTCAGTTTTGCAAAGTGCACTAGTCATCATCTGTTATGCCTGACTAAGGTTTTTCACATGAAATTTAGGGAAGCCATAAGAAGAAGTAAAAAGAGGAAAGTTTTCGGTGCATAAAAATACAATTATTTATAGGATTTCCAAATAACAAAAAGAATATCAGCCTATATTCCCCAAAGTATTTGCCTGTCTGTCTTCACGCATGTTTTAAACATGATGTCAGCCCTCCCTTTGCAGCTATAACAGCTTTAACTCTTCTGGTTTCCACAAGGCTTAGGAGTGTTTATGGGAATCTTTGGTGATTCCTACAGAAATGCATTTGTGAGGTCAGACACTGATGTTGGAGGTGAAGGCCTGACTCACAGTGTCTGCTCTAATTCATCCCAAAGCTGTTCTATCGGGTTGAGGTCAGGACTCTGTGCAGGCCAGTCAAGTTCTTCCACACCAAATGTGCTCATCCATGTCTTTACAGACCTCGCTTTGTGTACTGGCATGCAGCCATGTCGGAACAGGAAGGGGCCATCCCCGAACTGTTCGCACAAAGTTGGGAGCATGAACGTGTCCAGTATGTCTTTCACTGCAATGTTTGTCCAAATTAGGGTGCTGCAAAGTGGAGAAGAAGAAGAAAAAAGAGGAAAGGCCTTTGTGAAGCATTAGCTGTTTGTCAAAGAAAACCAACTTTTTAAGACAAACATTTCAAAATTACTCCATGACAAACATACCGTACTTTATATATAGTGACAAACAGGCAACATCATCTCCTCTCACCGTCCCAGGCCTGCCAAGGTGATCCCGGGGCGGCTGTGGGAGCGGCGGGTTAATAATGACAACGACATCCTAATAATGGTTCCCAGTAACTCCTGTGTCAGTGGGGAGTGTATTAAATGGGACACCAGAGCAGCCTGACTCACAAGGACCCCCTACTTTTCTCTAATGAGAGTTTGATGGAGTGGTTGTGTAGGTAGATAATGCTAAGTTAATGAGATGTCCTATTCCATGAGACTGTTTGCAGTTCCCTGCAGAGTTACTGTGTGTTCGTTACCTCTGTTGATGTATATGCTGTCTTCTTTAGTGTGTGCAGCCGCTTACCTGTTTTTTGTGAACAATCTGTTTATTTCTAGTTTACTGCTGTGTCTCTCTGTGTGTGTGTGTGTGTGTGTGTGTGTGTGTGTGTGTGTGTGTGTGTGTGTGTGTGTGTGTGTGTGTGTGTGTGTGTGTGTCTCTGTCTGTGTTATTTGTGCTCATAGAGCTTTTTTTTTTTTGTAGGTTCTTTGTCTTTAAATGTGCTGGTGCATTTTCACATTTTTATTCAGCTTCATTCTCGCACGCAACAGGAAATTAACTGTCACATTTCAGAACCAGTGACAGAGCAAAACCGGCGCTATACAGAGAAAGCTTAAAAAACAAACCACAACAAAAAAAGAAAGTAATTAAAAAACAGAGAGAGACAGAGAAGAGAAGCAGACATTCGTTTCATAGCAATAGGGAAACGCTGGGGGGATGTTTGGTGATGAACAACGCATAAGGTGATGGGAAAGGTAGACGTCTCTAATTGGGAGTCCCACCCCTGTTCTGTGCCACACTCTTTCTTTTTCTTTCCATTGTTTCTCAGACAATACAGTGAGAAGAAGAAGCTTTCCTAATTAATGCAGATATAATGATGGGTCCAACTGAGGACCTCTGCCCCCTCAGAATGTTGATTAAGGCGCTTTGTGAGTGTGTGTGTGTGTGTGTGTGTGTGTAAAGGCGGGCTGGGAGGGGTGGGGGTGTGAATCTAGCAAACAGCTCGGCCGACTAAACCTGGGATTTTGGATAATCATATATTTATGTGTAATATAATTATACGTCTACTGATGCATAGAAGATGAACAGCGCTGATATTTCTTTTCTGACGATGCTGATTTTTATATGGTTATCGCTGAGGTAATTGCTAGTCTGCTTTTGGCTCCTGCATAATGTGGGAGTGCTTAGAAAATCAAAATCAAAATAGTTCCAAGTAAAAAAAAAAAAAAAATCATCTGTAGGGGAGAAAAAAGATGCTGCGGCAGCGCCCACACGGTTTCTGTGGCAAGTGATCTCTAGGAAGAGAGGTGGAAAAACATTAGAGCAGCAGGGGCTTAGCATCCGCGATATCGCCGAAAGAAAAATAAAAATAAAACACGGATGTTGCAGATGACAGATTTTAAACTTCCCAAAACAGCTCAAAGATCAGTGTGAAACTCTGCCAGTGTTGCTTAAAGGGGAACGCTACACATTTTGCACATCAGGCTCAGTTTACCCGCCACGGCTCCAGCTGCTCTGCCTCTGAATACTGCAGTGTAATGCCTTCCATGACTTTTGTCGAGTCAAGGAGATAATGGGCTCTGCCCTGCAGATCCTTCATAGCCACACAAGTGTTTTCACTTATTCTGGTCGATTCGCTCCGCTTAGGCTGAGTAGAACAACACTGAAGTTGCACGAGGTCACTCCTTTTTTTGAACTAATATAAATGACAAACATGGAATTTGTTCCAAGCTACAGGTGTGACAAATTACTGGTCCTTGAGAAGAGTTCGAGTCAGCCAAAAATCACTATTACAGATGGTGCTGCGTTTCACAGATGAAAGCGGTTTACCAAGCAGTAGTAAAACAATCCTACGTAAATTAATTCAGTTCACTTCACCTCGGGTTTATTTATGTAGTGCCAAATCCCAACAACTGTCGCTTCAAGGTCCTTTACACTGCAAGTTAAAGACCCTGCAGCATTTAGTGGCTGTGAGCAACAACTAGGTGATGGTGAGAAGGAAAAACTCCCTTTTAACAGGAAGAAACCTCCACCAGAACCAGGTTTAGGGAGGGGCGGTCTTCTGGTGTGATCGGTTAAGGTGTGAGAGGAAAGAGGAAAGAATAAAGGATGTGTATGGAGATAAAACATAGAATGTGGGAGAAGGAAAACCCCTGGGGAGTGAAAAGAGGTGAGTCACAGGAAGTTCTGAGCCTGTAGCAGCATAATTATGGGATAGTTCAGGGTCACCTGATCCAGCCCCAACTGTAAGCTTTATCAAAAGTTTAATCTTAGTACTCTTTTATTAGTTTTATACAAGGTCCAATCTGAAATTCTGCACTTAAACAAATGCAAATCCTTCTTGATTAAATGTGGCCGATGGCTCTTGTGCTATTTTTAGATTCGTCCCGTTCGGACCACATGTACATTCACATCTCCACTGAGAGCTGGATCAACCCCAGTGTGTCAGAGTAGCCGCATTTTACCTTGAATTTCACGCTATACATGAGGAAGGTTGTCCCTCAGTTGCATCACTTTGTTGCAGCACAAGTCAGTGTTGACAGTCTGACTCTGGGGAGTTGAAATGCTCATTTGGATCACTCCTCAGTGTAGTGCACCATTGAAGGCCCAGTAGGATGTGTTTGCTACTGATTGGATTGCTAAATTTTAACAGAGCTAATGTGAGAGTCCTGTCCAGAGACTGAATTAGTGGTGAAGGCAGGTTACGTGGACAAAAGCTGCAATATTCTGATTAAAGAGTGGCATGTTTATGTGCTAGGAATTAGCATAGCAGTGCTTATCGAGGCCATCTGCGTGTGCTGTAGGAAACCGGCGTTGTGGCTGTTTAGAATGATAAAGCTCATAAAAAGCAAAAAAATGTTACACGAGCACAAAGAAATATCAATCGAGTTGAGTTTAAATGTCATATTAAAGTAGTTAATCCTATGAGTTTACGACCTCGTGAGTACAAACTGTGCATATCAAAAGAAACTGATTTGATTTGGCGTCTCTATTTGCATCTTTCACAGTAAAGCTCGAGCAATGTGAATATCTGACCTGCTTTTGGCAGCAGTCACCCACACAGGTACAAGTGAAGCGGGTAGATTAGCTAAAAAACAACTCTAATTGGTTTGCAGGATGGTGCCAGGCCAATGTGGCATCCCTGTCCAGGTTTCCACTTGGCCAGGCCAGCGGGTTACCATTCAGGCCACGTATCTGCCTGTAGCAGTAATGAGAAGTGCCTCGCTGTTAATGAGATAAACACAGACATTAGATTGGCTCAGCGGGAGCTCAGAGGGAAGGAGAGGGTGAGAGAGAAAAAGAGAAGCGGGTTGGCGGGTGAGACGGAGGCGGCGAGAGAAAGAGAGCGGAAAAAGAGCGAGGGAGAGGGTGGCGGGCTCGGCGAGAACGATGATGTGAAAGAGAGGTGGAAGAATATGAAATATTTAGAGCAAAAGGCTCAGTTAATTTCTTGAAAGCGCGAAGACGAGATTCATTGTAAGTCGAAGAGAGGTGGCGACGAGTATGTTCTGCCTGCGAAAACGAGAGAATAAGACTGCAGAATGATAATGATGATGATGATGGTCGTAATGGCAGAGTTGATAAGGAAAGGATAACACACTGCTGCGGTGTAACAGCTATTTTATTGAACAAAATGTTAAAATATTCATGCTCCATATGCTACATGACAGCTCTGCGCCTTTTTTTTTGCTGCATTTGCCCACACACACACACACACACACACACACACACACACACACACACACACACACAAAGTGAGGATTGTCAGTTCCTGCTGTGACATTATAACCGTATCTATCATTAAACAGTCTTTTTCCAGGCACAGCCGCTAATGAACGCACAAGAGTTACAATGAGTTTGTCTAGCAGATTTGGAAAGCTGATGCAAAGTGAAGAGTGTGTGTGTGGTGTTTTCATGTTGTGTGAGCCGGAGAGCCTCTTTCATCAACTCGTGCATGCTCTGTTGACTGAGTGAAGTGTGTTGTTTCATCATTAAAGTCTCCAAAAGGATACTAAAGCCCATAAACCATCCTTTCAGAATAAAAGCACCACGGTTTTATCTGCCTGAGGCTTTGAGATGATCAAATTCACCGTCTTGTCGTTTCCAGGTTTGGCAAGAAGAAGGAAGACAAGAGCAAAGATGCAGCAAAAGCTTCAAAGAGCAAACTGGAGGCACTGAGTGAGGAGGAGCTGGACAGGATCCCTGATGACAGAGATGGGTATGAATCACAAAAAACCCCCAACAACAACCAAAAATTGACATTCTGTGTGTTGTTGTTTTTATTATTTCACAGTCGAGGGTGTGATAGCAGAGCGGCTTACAACATGTACAGTAGAATAATAATAGACCAGCATTTGTCACAGTAGTAAAGTGCTGTGATTGGCATCTTACCTGACAGCTCTGATGCACCCACCTGCTCCTCCATAACAACTGCTCAGCCGAATGTCTGTCACAGAAGAAGAATCACAGGGAAAATGTGTAAACCGTGTATTTTTGCTGCGCCTGTGCTCTTGTGTAACGCCTCTCCTCCTTGCTGACAGCTTCGACCCGCGTTACGCCGAGGTCCAATCCGGCCCCGCCACCCCTGACCCGTCCTCCCTCCCTGACGTGGAGGACGATGACAGCGACCCAAACTACGCTCGCATCAGCAACTTCCGCCAGCCGCCCTCGCCGCAGTCGTACATCAGCCGTACGCCCTCCCCCGCAGTACCAGCCGGGATGTCCGGCCCGCAGCAGGCGCCCTTCGAGGACATCGACGGGCTCTACGCCAAGGTGAACAAGTCCAGAGCTCCGCCTGCTTCACAGACCCAGCAGCAGAATCAGGCAGACAGGTGAGAGAGGGACACAGTGGAAAAGTGCTAGATTTAAATAAAATGTTCTCTCTTAATTTGAGCTCGCAAGCACGATATTACACATCTCTGTGTTTTAAATGCATGTTTGGCATTTGCACCTGTGCTTCTGCACCGAGTTGTGATGTCAGTGTGCAGGTGGAGTCACACAAGGTCACTGGCCGTGGTTTGATTGGCGTAAGTGAGAGAATATTTACACAAATCTACATTCACGATCTGCTAAACTGAGACATGCATAAAACATGAAGGCATGGTTACACAGTAACAGCATGCATTTCATTCTCTGTTGTCTTTTCTATAGATTTGACCTTTAATAATCTTTAAAACGTTTGCAATATCATTTTTCTGTGACAGCTGGCTACAATTAATTGATATGTCACCTTTTACTGCCACGGATGGTTTCAACATATTTTCTTTTTAAAATGTTTGCTAAGAGTTACGTGGGTGTTGAGATTATGCAGCCACGCTCTTATCTCTTTGGGAACTTGCTGGTTAGCGTCTGGGGAGCAGCTGCCAGTATTTTGGGGGCTTCTGTGAAGCCAATGGACACCTGGGTCAAGATTTCAGTTTCCCCCCCTCTGGCAGCTGTTTTTAGTAACATTTTATAATACGACAGAGGGCGTAATTCCTCGGTTTCAGTGGAATTTCATTGTATTGTATTTGAAATTACAATGTAATTATATTTACTTACACATTCTTAAAAGGTAGATACACTAGAATAAAGAAAAAACAAGTCACATGTTTACAGGAAACAAAAAAATGATGATAATTCAAGTAGTGATTAATTAATTTGAAGTAGTGCCTAAATTCTGGGTTTTCTACCAGAAAAGATTTCTTGGTAATTTTCCATAAAAACAGCTATTTTCCAGCTATTTTCCAGGAAAGTAGACACACCTTCCCCGTAGACCCTTTTTGAAAGTTATACATTGATTGTGAAAGGTTATAAAAAATAATAAGTTAGATTTGATTTTGTCATTACATAGTAAATGGTAAATGGCCTGTATTTGTATAGCGCTTTACTAGTCCCTAAGGACCCCAAAGCACTTTACACAACCAGTCATCCACCCATTCACACACACATTCACACACTGGTGGAGGCACCTGGGGCGCACTGACAGAGGCGAGGCTGCCGGACACTGGTGCCACCGGGCCCTCTGACCACCACCAGTAGGCAACGGGTAAAGTGTCTTACCCAAGGATACAACAACCGAGACTGTCCAAGCCGGGGCTCGAACCAGCAACCTTCTGATTACAAGGCGAACTCCCAACTCTTGAGCCACGATTACCCCAATGAAAATTGAAAATTATGAGCATTTATGTTTTTTTTCTTGTTAGTTGGTCAGGGAGAACAGTCGGTATCACATTTATATTGATAAAATTGAATAATTGAATATCCATCATACACATCAACATAATGAATATTAAACAAATATGTTTTTTAAAACCCTGAAACCTAAAAAAAACCCTTAGTGACCTTCATTCACCCCATATTACACCACTTGCCCAAAAAAGTACAGCGTATAATGTGAGATGGGAAAATATCTTTTGTTTTTCTGCTAAACTACTTAAAGTTACTTTCAGTGTATTCATTTCTTTTTTCATGCCCTCAGTTGTTGGCTTTATTTTAAAGTGTTACACTGTTTCCCTATTCATGTTTTCAGCTGCTGCGCTAAAAGGAGGCAAATAATGCCACAGTGGTTCATCTCCCTTCTAATCCTATCCCTTGCATCCTCTGCTCCGGCTTTTCTTCAGCCAACGCTAGCACAGTTTCCACTGGTACCCTCCAGCTCAACAGCATCAATCGCAGTCATTGTTAACCCAGACCCCAACTAATACAGTATAGCAATCTTACACGATCCACATGTTTTGTAAAGATTTAATGCCGGATGCTCTTCCTGACTCTACCCTCTCCATTTATCTTGGCTTGGAATTTGCACTAGGAGTACACTGGCTTGGGAACCAGAAAGCTTATGGTACCAGAAATTACCAAAAAAGTCTAAAAATTCAACATTATTCATATTTAGAAAGATTACATTGCTAGTGACACGCACAAACACAGGGTCCAGGTGCAGCGGTACACTTCCCTGAAAGCATAAGGTTGCCTCTTCTGAGCCCTCTATTCAATTTAATGTTATTTCAATTTCAAGTCACCAGCTGTATCCTTGTCTGTTCATGCTTGGCACTGAAATCATGCAATCTGGATCGGACACCTCTTGACATACATGCAAAACAAATACAACCAGAATTACTTGAGACAGTTCGAGGAGGCCATGGGTGCCATATGATGAATACTGTGATAATTCAAACACTGCAATTACGGCGATACGTGTTTTTTCTTTCTTTCTTTTAACCATGTGAAGTTGACACCAGTAATGCACTGTACTTCTACTTGAAGCGTTAACTATAGGTCATAATAACAGCTTGAACATTTGATCTACAGTCTCTTGAGATCACCTAAATCAAGTCAATCTCTATAGACTCGCATGTTAAAATGTCCAACTTTACAGTGAGAAAAAAGGCATGCTTACAAAAACTGTTTAAACTTGATGAATGCTTAAAGTCAGATTTATGTGGACACGAGGCGGCTGCAGCTGCTAGCTGTCTGCTGGGGCTTCACCTCTGTTAATTTGAGTCGCTGCACTGGACTTCTCGACGACGTGCCGTTTTTTCGGGGGGATTTTTAATGCAATTGTCTGGCATATAATATGGCTAACTCTGCTTTTAATTTTATTACCAGGCCATCCAAGAAGTTGGTGCTCCCATACAGCCTATGGATGCACCTTGCATTAGCTACCACTCAACATTCTCATCCAATTGTGGTCAGATTTGGCACCAAAAATCCAAATTGGCTTGCCAAAATGCTAACACCGAGCCTTCAGAGTCGGGCTTCACAAACCAATGGCTCACATCTCATTAGGTCTATCTAATATCTATCTCATACACTTCTACATGAGTTCAGTCAAGTTTGCCTATTAAAACCTGCCTGTCTGAGATGCTAAGCATCACTCTAGCTTCACAGTCATTGAGTTTTATATTATTGCAGTGCTGGAGCTTGGTTTCGGCCAATTGATATCCTAAAACATTTTATTTTTCCAACATGAATGGATCTATATCTATGCGCAGAAATAGGAATTGTGCAAGTCGCAGTGTTTTGAGAGGCATTTAAAGTAGTTTAATAATAAAATGTACTTTAATTTGAGTAAAACGTGTCCTTTGTAATATTTGGATGTCAGAGCCCCTCATTGTTAGTCTAACAAAGGGTCCATGCTTTCAGAAATGCACTGCTTATCAATGTTGTCATTCGTTCCATATTATATATTATTACCGCTGCAGTTTTGAGAACCGTAACTTTCAGCTGCTTTTTGTATTTGAGAGAGGGAAAAAAAGGAGAAACTCTAAAGAGGATTCTAATGCAAATTTATCATTTCCCGTATGAAATAATACAGGCCATATTAAAAACTTCCCTCAACTTAAACTCTCTGACAGAAAATTACGATTGACTTGCAAATCAAAAACTAAGCCCCAGACACCCAATCTCATCCAGGGAAGAAAAAAAAAGAGAGAAAGAGAAAGGGATTGGACATGGAAGGGGAGACAGATGGGAAATGGGAAGAAGGGACAGACGGAGGGAGAGAGAGACGAGAAAAAGCAGGGAAAGAGGGGAGAAAACGACGGAGCCAAAGTGGAGAGAAAAACACGCCGGGCAGAGTAAATTCGAGAGAGAAGAAGTGACAGAGGAGAGGATGCAGACAAAAGAGGAGGAGGGATAATTAGCCACAGTCTAGCAGCCTGACAGATCTGTTAGACCACTTTAGCTCTTATCCACTAGTGGTGGGTACTTCATTACCAGCCTGTTTTCTCCCTCTACTCTCTTTCTCCCTCAGTTTCTCTCACACTCGGTGTGTCACATATCCATTCTCGCTCCTCTGTTTTGCTCCTAATGTATACTAGACTTTAGCATTAACATGATGGATGAGAGGAGTCTTCTTTGGCTTGTTAACTCTGTGTGAGAGGGTGTCTGTAGAGACAAAAGGATACAAATAAATGTCTAATAATGTAGTTAGAGGACAGCCATACTGCACATGTTCATAATAATTCAATTAATTCATCTCCATCCTACAAGGTAAACCCCTCATTCATTCGTTCGCCTTAATTTCCACGTTATTTATTGTATTAGTGATCAGTAATAATGAGACAATGTTGGCAAGCTGTCGTATGTCATTGTACTATTAGGAAGTCAATCAGAATATCAAAATAAAGAATGAACTTAATAACAAGTACGGGATGAGGACTACTGGAAGTCTGGCTGCTACTCGTCTGCACGCTATCATAGTGCTTCATTTTTCTCATTTATGTGACAGATAGTGACCAAATATGGCCGTTCCAGGCAATAAGGAGGATGGGAGCGGGAATGGCACGCGACACAGGTCGATGGCCATCATTAATTTACCCTATGAAATGTAAATCATCTGTTTGAGTAACTGCAGGGCTGCATGTCAAAGTTGAAGCTACAGTATATTTAAAGCTATCTATGATACTTTGTGTGTGATGACACCCTCATCACGTTGACATCAGTGCATGATTAGAACTGCGATAAAAACTTTTAGCGTGAAATGCCCGCTTCCACTTCAATATGTGTCACAGGGGTTATCTGATTAATTTTTTAAAGTCGCTCCTTTGTGGGGGGAAAAGGGCTCAGTTTGTTTGTTTTACACACGGGACCAATAAGGAGTGTTTCCTTATTTTAACCCAGACATCACACAGAACATACAGTAAAAACAACACAAAACACCAGCTTTGTTTTACAAAGCCCTGCTAGAGAAGCTATTACAGCCTCAAATGTTTATATAATGCAACTTTATGGTTACGTCTTTACTGTCATGATGACCGTCTGTCATCCAAGAGTGCAAAGACGGCTCACTCTCCGGGCTTTTAAGGGAACAGTATTGTTCTTTTTAAAAGTACTTTAAGAAGTTTGCAGTGCAGTAAAAAGCAAGTGCGAAGTGCAGGCTTTTGTTATTAGCTCTGTTGAAACCCATATTTTTTAGTTAAATGAATCTAATAGCCTATATTTCATTGTTTAATACGTTTAAACAAAATGTTTAGTGAAAAATATCCAGTGAAAACCTTTTGATCACCAGTTTATTTTGTTTCCCCCTCCAAAAAACTTGCATGTGTTCAAATGTTTTTATGTTATATGGTTTTTACTGATAAATCATTAAGATCATGGTTGATGTAAGCTAAATGTTACTGGATTGTTATCATGACCCCAGAGATCTACAAACTTTTATCATAATCCATTCAAAACCTTTTGAGCTACCGTGTTTACAGACACGCGAACACATCATGATTAAACATGCAACTATTTTGCTGGTAATTACTGAATGGTAAATGGTAAATGGCCTTTATTTGTATAGCACTTTACTAGTCCCTAAGGACCCCCAAACCATTTACACAACCAGTCATTCACCTATTCACACACACATTCACACACTGGTGATGGCAAGCTACATTGTAGCCACAGCCACCCTGGGGTGCACTGACAGAAGCGAGGCTGCCGGACACTGGCGCCACCGGGCCCTCTGACCACCACCAGTAGGCAATGGGTAAAGTGTCTTGCCCAAGGACACAACGACCGGGGCTCGAACCGGCAACCTTCCGATTACAAGGCGAACTCCCAACTCTTGAGCCACGATTGCCCCAGTTATTATTCAGTAATAACTGAAATGAGTAAAGAAAATCAACAGCCTATTTATGCAAGATAATTCATAATTTTATTGAGGGGGTTATATTGGTTGGGTCTGATTATTGGGAGGGAGGGGGGCAGACATAACCCCCCTGGAAATTACGCCCCTGCGCGAACGCCACCAAAAACATAACCTCCTTGGGGAAGGTTATCAATCGAATCTGAATTATGACAAAACTAGTAGCTATAGAGAGATCTAGCTGTTTGTTTTCAGGTTATCACATACCTGCAGCAACAAACAGTAGAAAGATTCGCAAACGTTTCCAAAGCCGATGAAAGCAGCGGGACGGAGACGGGATCAATAAGGATCTAACAGCTAATAACAAATGTGTCCGTCACTTAAGATGTGTCATTCATAATTAGGGATGGGTATTGATAAGATTTTCACGATTCCGATTCCATTTTCGATTCTGTTTAACGATTCGATTCTTTATCGATTCTCTTATCGATTTTTTTTTTTTTTTAAAAAGGAGAACACTAAGGTCAATTAGCTTAGATCTTTGTTTTATATCTTCTCTTTGAACAAGATAGAAATTTAGGAGTAACATGGCCTTACAAACCCAACAGTGAGATCTTAACAGATCCAACCTACGGCTCTTCAATGGGGTGTCACTGGGTCCCCAGGAAAAAAAAATTGTAAATGTAAAATAATAAAATAAATATTCTTCTGTAGCAATTACACAAGAATATCCAATAATGTCCCTGCCTACAATTAAACACATTCACTTACCGAAAATCGGGGGCATCTGCTGTGGCAAATGGGTGCAAGCCTTTGACCACAAACTTAGTCACTGCTCGGTGACATTTGTCTATCCTGGCCTTAAAGGAGACGCTACCGGTAGACTGCAGCGAGAACTGCCAGCATCTGAGCCAGACTCTGTCTGTCTCATCATGGTCACCTAAATGCACAGTAATGGCAGGTTTTGTAATAAGGCAGATCGCGCTAACATAATATGCACTGTTAGTTGATTATTTACCTGCCGTATTAACGGGAGAGGACGTGCAAACGTTACCGCTGCTGCTGGGTTGAGATTCACGAGTCCGGAGCGGAATTAAAAACACGACATTTATTTAAGGTCATCGCGTGTTTTGTGAGCAAATGCTTTTGCATGTTCTCAACAAGAACCGGTTTTCGATACTCATCCCTATTCATAATCTACAGGTTAATAATTAAACCATACCTTGTTACTGAATTACATGAAAGCGTGAATACATGCCTCCCCCTTAACTCCTAATAGGATGTGGCAGCTTTAATTAGCAAAGCAACTATCAATACACAGCTGCCGGGGTGAGATTGTGTGTCACATCAAGTGTTTTGTGTCTCTTCCGTGAGTGTTGTGGTAATGTTGAATGAAACATGGACAAGCTTTAAAGTAAACGTGACCCACGTCTGGATGAAATCGTGTTTGTTACTTACAGGAGAGAACAATTAACTTTCCCAGCTGGGACTGTTGTGGAGGGCCGCACCAATAAGCTGAACTGCTACTGTTAAGGCCTCGTTTTAGCCTTAAATGTTACAAACAATGCTGCAAATCTCATCTCTGTAAAGGGCTTCAGTCGCCTGTTGTCGTCGTTTTTAGTATGAACTAAAGAGGTATTGTGTGTTTAAGCAGTTTTGTGATCTAGAGTTGTGGTAATAGACGAGAGTTTTCCTTTAAATTCAGTAGCAGCGTCACTGAGATCATATAGTACATACAAAAGGCGCACATGCACTTTCATAACTGCTTTCCTTTCTCATTTTTTTGGGTAAAGTCTGCACATCTGTTAAAACACATGTTGCTGGTCATGAGGTTGGAACCTCTGTGGCTTTTCTTCACACACATAAACGCACACACACAGTCAGAAATAGACGCGCACACACAGCCACCCACATGTAATATTTCTGTGAGAAAGCCCAGCGTAACCTAGCAACATTTCTGTGTGTGGTCCAGTGGGTTTTATCCACACAAAATCACAGGTGTAAGCTCGTTTATTGCGTTTGTGTTTCTGTAAGTTGAAGCGCAAACTGGCCTGCTCCTGACTTCCCCAATTATTTCTTTTTTAGACCCTCTGCTCCTACAAAGTAGTTCCTTTTTAAGTTGTTGCTGGTGAAATTCTTATTAAAACATCTCAGTTTTAATGATACTTCCCAAAAATATGATTTATAAAGAAATATGAAATCCTTAAGCTAATTTATCTAGTTGATTTTGGAGGTTGGTATATATAGAAATGCTTCGTTGTCATCTGAGACATGCCGGTGCCCCCTCCCCTCAACTTCCTGTCAAGGCCCCTCAGCGGTGGACTTCCAGCACTGTCTCCCTAATTCGCTGTCGGACATTTTCATTAGACCTCCGATGGCAGGTGTGTACGCTGATGAGCGTCGCATTCGATTAGAGCTGTGCTAGAAGCTGACCTGTGGAGAAAAAAGGTTGGCTATGCTTGTCAAATTTTATTAGCCAGGAGGCAGTCTTTGTAGCTGGAGCAAGAAAGATGAGATGAAAGAGGAGTGAGAAAGAACAGGAGGCCAAAGTGCAGAGATGTGAAGGCTCGTGAGGGGTTGTGTCGTAAATTGCGACACTGTGCTAAGAACGGGGAGACGAGGCTAAGTAAACGTCACGTTGCTGCCGTGGTTGGAGCAGTGGCATGAGGATTACATGCCTCTAGGTTTACCTGACACTGTGGCAAACTGGAATGCTCAAATCACTCCAGACAAGCATGAGTAATTGTTGAAATATTTTAGGAAAAGTGCTACACGCGCTGTTGGATTTAGAAATGTTACGTCTTATTTTCTGTTTTTTTAAGCAATGCCATGAATAGCACTGGTTTCTTTGCATACTCTGAATTTTGGTGCGGTAGAGGAAGCAGTTTTATTCTGCTACAGGCGGAAGCAGCGTTAAAGAGGTGCAAAGCAGACTTTATATAATGAGACTGCTCATTAAGACAAATGCTGAAACTTACCTTTTTTGTACAGCAGAAAACAGAAGCAGAAAAAGGCAACTTCTTGTGTTCTGCCAAGGATTTTAGCCGACCGACAGCATCTGCCTGAAGTAGACTTCTAGTTGAAAACAACACTTCATTAGTGTGTACTCCATATTAAGACCTTTGTGTCTTTTTTATTTGTGATCTATCTAAGCCAGGGGTGGGCAATCTCAGTCCACGAGGGCCGGTGTCCCTGCAGCTTTTAGATGTGTCCTTGAACCAACACAGCTGATTTAAATGGCTAAATTAGCTCCTCAACATGTCCTGAAGTTCTCCAGATGCCTGTTAATGAACTAATCATGTGATTCAGGTGTGTTGACCCAAGGTGAGATCTAAAACCTGCAGGGACACCGGCCCTCGTGGACTGAGATTGCCCACCCCTGATCTAAGCTGTTAAAATGTTTCCCGTTGCTCTGTTCTCTATGGTCAGTTACATAGAGTGAGCAGCCTGTTTTACTGGAGGCTAGTTTGAGATTGTCAGTTAATCAATTTATTGTTATCATTACCACGCACTTGTCTAACAACAGAAAACAGATGCATGGTGAGTAATGTGTTTGTTGAGCAGGATGCTGGGGGTCATCGAATTAATTTGGACTTCCAAAAACCTTTTTTTTTTTTTTGGCAGGGGGGCATTGTTGGCTTCTGACATGTATGCATAGGCTGAGCTGTGATCAGTGTAACCAAAAGCATCTTCTTCTCCACCTTATTTAATTTTATTTGTATATTTAGAAGGTCAAGATATTAAAAAACAATAACCGGTGCTGAATTACTGGATTTTTGAAGAGCCTTCGCACTAGACTAGACTGCCACGGCCTTTGACCTCCGCTGTCTCCATGCCTGTCCAAATAGAGGTGTCGTGGGTAAAGAATAAGATCATGGAAGCAAATTAGCTTTCTCCCAAGTGTGTCTGTGTCTTTGGGTGAGGACTTAACCCGCTGGTGTGGGGCTGGGACTAAAGCAGGGTCATTTGAGCTGGTTAGGCGAACCGACTAAGATGCCTCCTGGATGCCTCATAGGTGAGATGTTTTTTGGCAGAACCAGCCCAGAGGAGACCCTGAGGCTGACCTGAAAATGCTAGCAAGATTACATCTGTATCAGAGCTGTCCTCACAGAAGAGAGAGCTTTTTACTGGCGCTCAGACATCCTGGACAGTTGAAGGTGGATGGGTGTAGAGATTGATTGTTAGCATCTTTCTTAGCATATCAACTTCATTATGGGTTAAAAAAAACAGTCTGAGTTACTCTTTTATGTATTAGTACTCCGTTTCACGTTTCAGTAAGAATCAGTGTAACTGATAGAAAATGAATGTGTTTCATTGGTTGTGGTTCTTTAGGGCAACAGTAAAAGGAGGAAAAAACTCAAACTTTCTGTCCGAGTCTGTTTCCAATATTTCACCAGGAAGCCAAACACTGACCATGCACTTTGAAGTGTGCTTACCTCCAGCATGCAAGCAGCAAAGAAAAGCCTGCCCGTCTGAGCTCTTTTCCCCCAGTGCGTTGTGTTAAAATCAGCTGGCCTCTGCAAGAATAAGTCGCCAAACCAGCCGGCGGCAGTGCACACTTCCTAATTAGTCTGCCCTCACACTGGCTAACACCACAGGATAGTTGCTTTCTCACACATTTTCTCCCGCTTGCTTTCCTAACACCGGTGCTTCTGTTCTCTCGGCCTAGTCCCCCTGTTCGCGCTTTTACTCCTTTTCCAAGTTGCCATCTCAGTCTTTATGTTGCTGTTTACTTCTGCTCTCATTCTGTCGCCTGACGCAGCTTTCATTTCCTGCTACTGTGTCTCATCTTCTCCCTCTCTACTCTCCATCTCCGTCCTCCTCCAGTTTTCCTTCTCACAGCACTGTTAGATCAGTCTGTGTAGTCAGGTACTGTGAAGTTTGCGTGGGATAAAGTATTTGAACGAGACGTAACTTAAATGATGTCAATTTTCTGTAGTTAATATGGCAAAATAACACTTTAGACTGCAACGAAGCAATAAATCCATAAAGTCTTTACACGTCGGTCACTTAGACTGAACATTAATGTACAAATGGAAGAAAATCACTACAAAGCTCTGGTTCCTCACATAATGAGAACCCGTGTCTTTGTTTTAAACCAGTCATTCACCTGGTTTTATTTTTCACTGCACAATACTTGCTAATTAAAGAAACATGAGAACACAACAATAGTCTCAACTACTCAATACACCCTCTGTGTGTATTTCTCAGACAGAGAAACCCATTTGATCTGTATTTGCACTCAGAAAGTTCTGCAGAATCCCAACCAACCGACTTACTTCTGCCACTTTTCTGGGTGTGGGTCATAGGACCAGCAGTTTAAACAAGAATGCCCAAACCTCCTTTCTCTTCCGCCACCTCCCCCACTGTTTCTAGAGACCATCAAGGTGTTCACATAATCTCTCCAGTGTATCCTGGCTCTGGTGCGGGGTCTCCTAGCAGTTGAAGCTCACCTTGGAGGCAATCAGGAGGCATCCTGATCAGGTGCCCAAACCACCACAACTGGCTTCTTCTAATGTGTAGGAATAGCAGATCTACTGGGCCCCTTACAAATGACAGAGCTTTCAGCCAGAAGACTCCTGTGAAGTAGATGATCATGGGCTTTTGTTACCTTACCTGGATTGAGACCCCAATCTGGAGCCAGATCTGGGAAGAGTGCCTGGTGGTGAGGGGTACAGTAGGCTTAGCCTGAACAAGCCACATGGACCAGGACTTATGTGGATCAAGCTGCAGCCCTCGGTGGACCCATCCCCGGTTTCCAAAATTGTTTCTGCAAATGTACCTATGTAAATTTAAAGTCAACCTTAAAATTGGCCACCATTCTTCATTTTTTGTCTGCTTATGATTTTTTGCACCGCTGCTAAGGTTCCTCGTGGATCGCTCCATAGAAGTCCCCGTTTAAACAGAGACCCTGTGATTTAAATTTCATGTTAGAAAAGAGAATGAAGGCACTGTGAGCCAAATGTTCTCTCTGGTCTTTTAGGATGTTACAGCAGAACTCCCCAGTGACAGTCTGACACTTTAAAAGTCAGAAAAATGATATTCATGCTTGTTGTGCTATTATGAACCTTGTCTCAGGAGAGTGCAGGCTCTTCCACTGAAGACTGCCATTCGGTCTATGTTGTAGCAGCACAGAGAGCTCACAGCAGCTGTGAAATCATAAACGTCCGTGTGGTCAGATCAGGACTTCCAGGATGGGATCCAAATGTAGCAGGAGCACTGGGTGTGGAGCAGCACTTCACAAGGACTCAAGCTTCAAGGGCCAAATTTAATTTGGGAATGTTTCTTCAGTTTCCTCTCCTTTCCTTTCTTTCTTTGTAAGAAAAAAGGTAGTCGAAGTCATTTGAGTAACGCTAGGCAACAGTACATGATGGGCGAGGCTGAGTGACTTTTCAAATAACCACAGTCGCAGTGTTGATTCTCTAATTAAGCCATAAATAATAGAAAAGTTCATAAAAGGTTTTCCCAGATTACTTCAAATCTGAGGAATGCCAGCCCTGTTTCTCAACTGGAGGGTAACTCATTTCAGTGCCTTGATGTCATTAACAGTCCTGTGTCACATTAGAGAAAAACTGTGCTCACTAAGGCTTAGAACAACCGAGCTGAATGGCTCTGGCCTCGGGCCAGCAGACTGCAGCAGTTATTAGCTGCTGATGACAACGAGGTAGCCTACCTGTCCATCTCTCCTAACACACGTATATAGGACAGGACAAACAAATGTGCGTGCGTGTACAGCCACTCATTAATCCCTCTGAACCTCTTCTTTCACTGTTTGGAAAGCAGCCTGCTCGAATTGTCAGCCATCAAACCGCTACTTCGCAAACCTCCAGCCTCTCCTGCACCCCCCCGCGCCCATCCACCCTCATCTAATGTTTTATCCAGAATCAGCGTCTGTCTTCAGCCATTAATATGATAATATTTGGCGTTGTCAGTGATGGAGGCCGCGGCATAATGAGATAATTACAGTGTTGTTTCATTTGGAGAGCGACACGCACGCTCAATCAAAATGGCAGGCCTAATTACGGGCCCAGGGATTGGCTAATGGGATCGCTAGAAGAGGGGTGGCATGAAAAGGGAGAAAAAAAAAGTCTTAACTTGGCCGTGTGCATTTATTCTCCACGGGTCTGTTTGTTTGTGTGTTTGCGTGATGGGCGGCAGAGGGTAAGACTACTAAAAAGCTAGCAGTAAGCGAATAAAAAGAAAAATGCAAGAGATGAAGTGTGAATATCTTAATAGCAAGGTTGTCTGTGGGACACTTGGGGGGGAAACTGAGATGAGTATTGATTAACTGTGCATTGAAACCAGCCATTAAACCAATCTGAAGAAGCAACAATTAGTGCGGTACTGGGAGTAATGCCGCCTCAGATATCCATCTTAATAAAGCATCTGCGCTGGCGTTTCATAACAGCACGGAAACTTTTGGAAAGTTCTTTTCCTCATGGCAGCAAGTTAGGATCGAGTTTTGCGCCCAAAGTGTTGACAGGGACTCGTTGGCAGAGGACGCACGCACGCACAACGACAACAACAGTGTGCATACCAACATACTGACACGGGAGTGTGTGTGTGTGTGTGTCTGTTTAGGCATCTTTGTGGGGACCAATAATTGGAATTTTACTATACTTGTGAGGACCAAACATCACTTATGAGGACACATAAGGACACGAGTTTGAATGCATTTTTGAGACTTAAAATGTGGTTTTAGTGTCAGTGTTACAGTTAGGTTATGGTTAATTTTAGGCTGAGGGTTAGGATTAGGTATTCATTTTTGATGGTTAGGGTAAGCGGCTAGGGAAAGCATTATGTCAATTAGATGTCCTCACTGCGATATCAAAACGAGAATGTGTGTGTGTGAGAGAGAGACTCAGCTTTCTCTCCCCCTTAAGTTGACAAGATGTATACCCAGGCACAATCACATTGTCACTGTGTGTCCCGCATACCAAATTATAAGGATCAATCACCCGTTTGTACATTACAGATATTTGGTGTACACACACACACACACACAAGCAGACACCGTCTCAGCCTGATTTTCTAATTAAAGGCAGGGTCACAAGAGAGACTTAAACACGTAATCTATGTACTTCACTAATGAACCTCTGCCTCTCGCGCGCACTCTCCCTCTCTCCTTTGCTCCGGTTTGGTCTAATGGTCTGCCTGGAGGTCAGACCATTAGAGTGTACGGCGTTACACACGTGTCATAAAGGGTGCGTGGGAGTTTTGTTGGACAAAAAGGTCGGCCTCGCGAGGCTGCTCAGGGCGTTCGAGTTTTACAGATGTGGGGTGGGGTGGGGTTGGGGGGGGATTTGAAGGAAAGTTGCTCTTCCTATTCTGTTTTTCCCTCCCAAGTTTGAACACCTTCTCAAGGCGTGTATCTCCCGAGGACATAAAAATGGCAAACGAACTGCATATCAGTGTCAATATTAGATACCCGTCCCCGCTGCAGCCAGTAAACACAGATAAACGACAGCACTGTGTTGCACTTTGGTAGCACGTCCCGAAGGATTGTGCTCGCTCAGGCGCAAACCGTCTGTTGCCTTTGGTGTGCGCACGCGTCCTCACGCTTGTTTGTGTGCGCCCGACTCTGTAGTGCCAGGTGTGTGAGGCTTATCTGGCATTAAGGTCCAGTGAGCATGATGATGTTTCTCTTTAAGTTTTGTCCCCATTCTGTCTCGTTCATATCTCCTCGCTGGCAGTCGCACTTTTGTGGCGCCTATGTATTCTTCTTTTTTGTTTTTCGCCTTTTGGTGACCTCTAGGTCGGGTTCGGCCTTACCTTTTGGGTGGTTGATTTGTCTGTATCTGAATCCGGGATGGCACCTCGTTGCTCTTTGTGACATCAGAGTGAAAAGACAAAAACCGTGAAATGTTTCAGCTCCGTTTCTCTCCGCTGCGGTTTTCTCTGTCAGCTGAAGAAAGTTCAACAGAGGCACTGATGTCTTTGTGGATATTTTCTGTCTTGCCCGTCAGTCTTCCTGTGCAGTCAGGGCTTGTCATCATGAAGCCAAAGAACATCGGCGGCTTGAACAAAAGATTAAGCTGAATATGTTCCACCTGCCTTCTTGCTTCACTTCTGAATTCCCACCTGTGTTGGATGCTCAGCTTTTCATCCTGCAAAGGAGATTAAAAAAAGAAGAATTTTTTTTGTCTTATTTTGTTTCGGTTTTTTTTGTTGCTTCTCTCCAAAATATTGTGTGTTTGCCATTATTAACCCTTCCTGTTGTGCTCGTCTCTGCAGTGATCAGCGTCTCCATGGAATGCGCAGGGAGTACATGCAAGCCCGAGCCGCCCCGGGTTACGAGGAGCTAGACGCAGCACGGCGCAGAATCCTGGAGTATGATCCAAACCGGGTGAGTCTGCGTGCTTTTTCTGGGGGTGTTGTAGTTGGTTTAAACTGGACACCAGTTTAGAAGATGGTGAAATGAAGAGTGTATGTCTGTGTGTGCTTGTTTCCAAAGCACTCCCGAGAGACCACTGTGTTTTCCCGTGTGTCGTTCTCAGGCTGGTCTCAGCTTCTTGTTAACATTTGAAGAGCCTGTGTGCCATCGAGGAGCTGCCCGCTTTCCTCTTCATTTGGTATATGGAGAGATCTATTAGACTGCTGACATTTCCATCCCATCTTTCTTTTAGCTCCGCTTTATCTCTTTCTTTTGTTTCCTATTGCTTTTCCTTCTCTCCACCCCTCACCCCCCTTTCTTTTCTACAAAGGCCTGAAATCCCTGATTGTTGCCTCTCCCAACCAGACTGCACTGCTAAATGTCCCTGAACCTGTATTGATCCAGCCTGAGGAATCATTTCATTTACCTCTGTACACTCCCAAACTCGGCATACTCACCATGGAAATCAATAGCCATTTATCAAGCATTTTAAAAAGGGATTTTTTTAATAGCGAGCCCAAAGATGCAGAAAATCACACTTTGATCCAAATCAGAATCGCCGAATCTCGCCACGGCATTTCCACTGAGCGAGATTTGGCTTTCATTAGGTAACGCGAGGAGAGAAGCAGAGGCATCTGGGAAATATGGATTTACTGACCGCATCGCCACAACAAAATCGCCTGATACAACTGGCCTCCCGCCGCGATCACGTCCTCACTTATTGTAGTCTGTGTCTATTGAGCAATGAAGCCCCGTGAACCAGTCTTCATTAGGCACTCTCAGACACACGCCACAGTAGCTGTCTCTGAGGCCCGAGGGGCTTTGTCACTCATTACGTATCCCTATGCAGCATGTGTTTCTGCCTCGGATCACCGTGACTCAGTCGGTACCCAAACTCTGATGCAATTAAAGCGCAGCAAGCATGAGGTGCAACCTCTGATCAGTTTGTTATTTTTTCTACCCAAAAAGAAGACAGCGGTGTCCACAGCAGAAACCAGCAGTGGCTTTCTCCCCTGAGGAGACTGATAATGAAACACTGCACTTACCAGCACACACACACACGTAGTGCGAATAGACACAGGAAAACATCAAGGAAATTCTAGTGGGAACATTAAAAAAAAGAAGATATTGGCAGGATATTTTGATTCATAACATGATATAACTACATTCACAGACATCGATTAAGCTTTTATGGAGTATATTGCTTGAGTGCTTAGTTCTTATATTTCTTTCTTTCAAGTTCAGATCTATCAGAAACCCCTCTCCTCGCACTCAGACGTACGGCTGTTTGCACAGATTTCCTGCACTCTGCTTTAACCTCTCCTTTGCACTGAAGTTGCTTCTGTTTGCTCATGAAACTTCTGCTCTCTGATTTTCCTCCTTTTCCTTTTGTGGCACACAGGTTATGTTTGATGGCTGAGTGGTTAGAGCGCATGTCAAACAGGTACCTCTCCCACAGGAGTGGGTTTCTACTTCAGTCACTGCTCTTCCCCTGCATCGCTCGTCCAATCTGTAATATAATTCAGTATCCAGTAAAGGTGGAAAACTCAACATAATACTCTTTGGTTTAATAATTAACCAAACTTCAGTACAATCACTGAGATGGTGTGTTTGGCCAATGGAAAGGTTCTGTTAGAGATGTAAGATTATCCAAAGTAGACTAAATTATCGAGTAAAGACAATAATGTGTTCCCATTAGTTTATGGGACTTGATTTAATCTACTCCAGAGAACACCTCAGTAATCACTTTATAGGAGAAAATACCTTAAAGTTTCATTTTGTACAAATCTCTTTTATTTTAAATCTAAATCTAAATTCACTGTTCTGAGAAAACAATAAAAGAATTATCCTCCACTTTAAAATACCAGCATGAGACAAGTGTAAGACATAATTAGCCCTGTTGTGTTTGTGTTGTTCACTTTCGGGGGGCTGAAAAAAGTTGATCAGCAGTGCTTATGAAATGTGATCATCGGGATATATGAAGCGGGAATCACCAGACATCTCACAATACGATGTCAGCTATTACATTTGCACTCAGCACCATCCGGTTCTATAGTAATATTACTAAAGCCAGCTGAGTCGAGTTCTCTCGAGTTGTTCTCATTGACAAAGTCTGTATTTATAAATTTGACTGCAATTATTTTCAAACTTTGGACAACGTCTCTGTGAGTGATGGCAGTCATTCCAAGTCAGGCTGCAACTGTTTGCAGAAAGGTTGCAACCTGTGCAATCACCTTGTGATCAAAAGTGTGCAACACCCTGAAAGTCTTGGCAGCGTCACCACGAGTTGCGATTGTTTACAGTAGGGCTGTTCGATATAACGATATATATCGGATGACGATATGAAAACGTCTATCGTTTCATTTGTTTCGTGGTGTCGCAAAATAAACTGTTTACGGCAATATTTTTTCATCGTTTTGATGGTCACTGTAATGGCTATACTAATTTCTTAAAGTTCTCTCTTTCTCTTATATTTTATATAACCACACTACGGATGGGCAAGCGCCTGTTTTTATGCGTTGTCGTTAGCAACAACGACGGTAACAGCATCGCGTGTCCGCTTGTTTATGTTCCACATAAACCTTTCACAATAAAGCTCAAGATCCTGTTGGGACTTTTCAAAATAAACGTAATCACGTAAAAGAGTATGCAGAGTACTTATGGATGAGAAGTAAAAAAGAGCCGCCAGGTGTTAAAAAAAATAAACCTTAGACTCAAACGTTAGAACAGGCTTTTCCCCGCAGCACGCCGTGTAATAAATACTCACAAAGAAAACGGCGGGCGTTACAACTTATGTAAATTTATCGTTTCATGCTTTGGTTAAAACACTCGACTCCAGCTACATGACGTCCAGCTGGAAACACTTTACGCAAGACAAGCTGCCCGAGATTCACAGAATTTACAGAAAATGTTACATTTTTGTGATTGATATCGTTATCGGACGATAGAATTCTTATATTGGGATATGAGATTTTGGTCATATCGCACAGCCCTAGTTCACAGAACATGAAAAAAATTACAATCACCGTCCAGCCACCAATTTAGTTTTATTTCTTTGTTTATTTCAGCAGCTGTAGGGAGCTCGCTGTCCTATCATTAGTTGTGTGACTGAGCCGTTAGCTTGCTCTGAATTAGGCGTAAGCTTTGTCAAGCTAACCGTGTCCAGTGTTGGGTAGTTTTTTGGTTGAGATGATTTAATCTAAGTTTGCTCAGTTCCCGGAATAATAACTAAATAATTAATAATAAAATATCAATATTTGGTGTCCCCGTGTCGATACATTATCGCCATGCACAATATTGCAGTTCCATGCTATCTCAAAACCCCCACCCCTCCCCTCCCCCTTCAGGATATTGCTGCACATTAACCTTCTTACCTTACTTTCTCTCTCGATGGTATGGGAGCATAAATACAGACCGCTTGAGCGTGGCACTCACTCGCTTACAACGGCCTTGTTTTATCAGCCTTTTAGTTGCCACCACTTCTACCACGCCACGCTGCTCTTTTATACTCGGCCCTTTTCTGCAGCCTTGAATGGTTAAAAAGGCTTTCCGAGCTCTCCGCACAAGGCCAGGAGCACACATCTCCTTCTGTCAGCTGTGTGTGTGTTTGAAAGAGAAGATAAGTGTGTGTGTGTGAGTGTGTCTGGGTACCACACTAACCTAAACGGACATAAACAAAAGCAGGAATAAAAGACTATGGTTACAATATCTATTCGTGTCTTTGTTTATTTGATTTTTTTCCCAGCGTGCACGGTTTAGAGGTGGAGTTCATCGTGCGGGTCTGTGTCACTGGCTTTGTGTGTATATGTGAGCACGCCCATGCAGTTAAATCTGGTCTTCAAAAAGGGCTTTGTGTCGCTTTCTCATTTCTTTCCTCTAACCCTGCTTCCTCTGTGTTCCTGTCTGTCTATCTGCCTCTAATTTGACCCGTCCTCCATGTTCCCTGTCTGTGGATAGGTCACACTTGTAATTATGCCAATCACACTGTCCCCACTCTCTCTGTTTTCTCCGTATGCTAATGATAGGCTCCCTTTAATGTCTTGATGGCCAATTAAGGCACAAAAGTACACGAGAAGTTTCTTTTTTTAGACTTCTTTGTTCTGTAAGATCAGGCAGCTGTTGCAGAGACTTCTCTTGATATGGTTGTTTATTATAGTTCGATAAAGGCAATAATGTATCAGCTTAACTCGCCGCGCTGCACATGGGCTTATAAATTTGTTCACTCCGCTTGTTGCTACGACACCACTGATGGCATCATAATCTAATGATCTAATATTATAGTAAATAGTAAAGCTCTGATTGTGTTGTGTGACATTCAGTTTTGTGATGTGGTGAGACTTGAGCTTTCTAGCACGAGACTGTGAAAGTCCTACTTCAGCTTGTGTAACAACTCAGTTTAAGTGGCCTAATGTTGGATCGGATCCTCGGGTGTGTTTGGGTTGGTTTCAACACTCTTTTTGTCCGATTGGATCTTTTTTCTTCGATTGTTTTAGGCTGGATATAAATGACATGGTTGTTGCACTTATATTTTGGTCATTTTACTTTGATTATCCTCTAATTTCCTTTCTTGTTTCCTTCTCGTTTGCTCTCGTTCTTTCTTGCTCGACATTGCCATGCAGTGTTGAGGACTGTCACCTCACAGCATTTGGTTTCAGTATCTTCAGTTTTAGGGGTTTTATTGGTTTTACAGATGATTCCAATTTAAAATATGTCGTACATGTCACTAATAAACAAGCAACACAGTCACAAGCACGTCTGAATAATTAAAAAATTTATGGAAGAGGAAGATCATTATTAAATTAGTTCGAAATGAATGCTGGATAACTGGTATGATAAGAGGGTATAAAAACAGAGCGCTCACTGTGTAGCAGTTTGAGCAGCTCATTGCCGACATTATAAATGTAACCGCACAGTTTGCTACATCAAAACGAGAAACTTATTTTAATAAATTCATTGTTATAAAAGTAGAACAGTGAAAGGGCATCGGTCGGCTCTAGATTTGATTTTGATTAGTTCTCCACACCCTGGACTCTCTGATTAGCTCACCTATGGTTGTCCGTCTGTTCCACACAGCCAGCAACACGCCCGGTTTTTGTCATATCTAAATGTGCGCACATCCTCTGCACACACGCCATAATTCACAGTGTTGGGGAGTAACGGAATACATGTACCGCCGTTACGTATTTAAAATACAAAATATGAGTAACTGTATTCCGTTACAGGTACCGTTTAAAAAGGTGGTATTTAGAATACAGTTACTTTGTTGAAATAAATGGATTACACGGCGGTACTTCCCTGTTTCATATTGTGGCGGGTCAGGACTGTTTGGGTTTTGTTTGACAGCTACGTTCTGTTGTTCCAGGTGGCAGCGTTACGGTTGCCATGGTTACAGGGTGACGCTCTCTGTCTGTGTGTTTCCTGGGTGAGAGAGCACCTTTTGTTGTTGTTGTGCTAAGCTAATAGGCAGAATGCTACAGGTATAGCTCTAAAGAATGTAGCATTATAGGCAGTGTAGTCCGTGCTGCAGGGAGAATGGACTGCCATACACGTTATGTGTCTGTGAGGGAGGGAGGGAGAAAAAGGAAAAGTACGAGCTGTCATCGAGCAAAAACGGGAGCTGGAAGCATGTAAATATAATAATAACCACTGCAGCCAAGAAGAGAGCCTGACGAGCCCAGTTGTAAGTAAGCTATTAAGACTCGACTGTACACCGTGTTCGTGTTTTCCTCAGAAACAATAAGTTCAGTTGGAGCAGCCTTTCAACACCTCTCTCTGTCTCTCGCTAGCAAAGTTGACCCAGACAACAAAGTAAAGCTATTTTTCAGCTACCAGCCCGACACAGAACCCGACGTATTAGCCAGAGGTCCCTTTACTACGGTTCGGAGCCGCGGACCTTCAGTAACAGTAATAAATCACAGCAATAGTACATTCACATAGTTGTAAACAGCATGATAATATATTAAGTAATCCAAAGTATTCAGAATACGTTACTCTCATTGAGTAACGTAACGGAATACGTTACAGAATACATTTTGGGGCATGTATTCTGTAATCTGTAATGAAATACATTTTAAAAGTAACCCTCCCAACACTAATTCACACCATGATGGAAAAACCTTTTTTGACAAAAATCATGAAACATGAGATGATGGGGGTTTTATTTTTAAAACATTTTACAGGAAACTTTTAAAATGCCAGATGATAAAATATTAGACGCTTGGTGGCTCCAGTGTTTAAGTGAATGGAAAAGTGGTTTGTAGTCTAAAGCACTTTGAGTGTTTGAGTACAGATGCCAGTCCATGTCTAGTTCTCTCTTTTTTCCTCACTCGTTCTCCCTTTTGGCCTATTTGTTTGCCCCCTAGTGGTTCTTTTTGGATGTCCTACAAAGTCTACAGCTGGTGCACGGACCAAGACGCTTATTCACCTCATAGGATTGAATGTTCGAGCACACAGAGTGTCTTTTTTTTCTCTCTGTCAGGTTTATTATAATGGAAATGTACATTATAGTGTATGTGACCATGCCAAAACGAATGGTAACGCAGCGTGCCAGACTCCTGTTTGCCCAGTCTAACAAAGACACACGGGCACACATACAGGAGGTGCACACACCCATACACGTACGCAGGAACTCGTGCATCTTATCTTCAACTCGTTACCCCGTGAATCATAAACAACAGCGGCAGCACATGTGACACCTTAATGAACACAGAAGTCCCCGAAAACCACACTCGCGACTGCACACTCGGAGTCATTATGAAACACACACGGAAAAACGCTCACACAAGTCCAGATACGACTTGTCATCCATTGCGCAGCTGCTTTTTTCTTTTTTTGTTTTTGTACTTCTCTCTAATGTTGTGTGCATGGACATCCATCACCTTGATGATATTTTAATGTCACATCCTCAGGCTGTCTCAATCTCTCCCCCTCTCTCACTTTTCCCTCTCCCTCCCACACGTCGGCCATCACTTCATAAATAAACCCCCACATCATTAAGTAAACACGCACCAGCCTGTCACGGTGATAGATGGCGTACACACGCACTTGCGCGCGCACACACTCGTTCGTGGACGTGTGCGCACACGCATTCAGGCGCTGGTGATCTGCGAGGGCCTCTTCATGCCCACAGGCACAAGCCCCCAGTGGTTTTTGTGCCCATAGTCCTAATGATCTTCACCAGTGAGATGATCTAAAAGCTTACTTTTAGGGGGGGGAAAAGCACCTCGTTCTAAGAAATAAAGTCAATGGTAGTTGTGTTGCGTTAACAGACTTGCAACTGTATCTGCAGGTCCTGTATCTGTGGGCTGATGTGTAGTTTATTTACTGGAAGCTTCCACTTTGCCTCACTGACTGTCCGTCACAGCTTTCACCTGACAAGCGCGCTCTTACCGCACACCCTGTGCTATGAACAACTCTGGCCCGCTCTCTCACTCGTCCCGCTGTGATGAAGGCCTGCCGAAACCTGCTTCTGAACACACAAGGGGGAGGGAGGCCCGAGGGAGCAAATGAATGAGGGAGAGGATGTGAGAGGAGGAGGAGAGTGGCAGCAGGGAAGTGACGGAGCAAGAGAGAACTTTTTTATTTTTATGAAAAACAAAAAGGAACTAAAACTAAGAACATGACAAAGCTGCAGAGCAGAGTCAGAGAGGCTTAAAGAAGCTCCTTAGGGGGAAAATGGGAAGGATGAAAAATAGGACATCTAATAGGAGGAGCTGGATTGGCACGATGAGGAGACAGATGGGATAGAGGAACTGACAGACACATGGAGGCATTGACATAAAAGACTAAAGAATTTGAGCTAAAGAGGAGAATGAAGAAACGATGGTTTGACAGTGTAAAATGTAGCCTGCGCGGTCTTAGTTGTTAGAGATTTAAACAAGCATCCGCCCTGCTGTAGTGTCCTTGAGCTTTATCTTTACTCTATCTCTAAATTTTCCATTAGGGATGCATTAATGCTCGGAAGCTCCTCTAAATTCATATTTCAGTGCGTTTTCCTGCCACAGCACACGGATTTGTTTTGGAAATGATTTGTCATGTCCTCCTCCTTTCTGCGTAAAGGAAAAGAAAAATAAATGACAGAGAGCATATACATTTTGGCTTATGGCCAATCAAAACATTTCATTTGGAATAAAGCGGTAAACACGGTCGTTCTGTCAGGCTGATGGTGACGCTGGCTTCCAGCCGACCAACAACCCAGAAAAAAACCCACAAAATTAATTTAGATTAAAAAAAACTCTTGTGTGAGCATTTTCTTATCAACTCCTTATTCAAAACGATCCTTATTTTAAAAAACAAAACAAAGACAAGGCTCTTGAATGGAAAAGTGAACCAGGAACAGTCAGTTTGGAGTTTTAATAGGGATCGTCCTGGAATTACGACCACAGTTTTCTATGAGAGCAACAAACCATTAACGTTGCACATATACAGCAAGGGATAATGTAGCTTACTATAATTAGTGAACATAGATTGACTGACATCAGTTAAGCATCAGCTGAAAGTATCTCTTTTAACCTTTAAAAGGTTATTTATATCTGGTTGTTGCCAACCTTTCCAGTTGCAGTTTAACTGCTCTAGTCTTTGTGTTAAGAAAGAAAACTAATTTCCTGATGTCTAAGCTCAACGGGGGTCAATTCAGGCTTTTTTTGGCCGCCAGGCTTGTAAATCACTGGTTAAAGTCCTGTCTTCTATAACGCTACTGACAAATTGTTGTATTTCCTTGGCTTGTAACCTAAAGTATAATGTGTCTTTGCCCCCCTGCTGTCTCAGCTGTCAGTCGAACACGCACAACAGCCGCCCACTCAGAGGTCCAGAGGCTTTTCTTCCTCTCAGTAATAATAATACATACACACACACACACAAGAAATGAAGTCTCCTTGCTCAGCAGAACACGGGAGCAGTTGTGTAATGCACAAGGCAGTGTGGTTGTCAAAGCTTTGTTTTCATCCCGTGCGTGCAGTCTCTCTGCCTCTCCTTCTTGCTCGGCTCTGTACCGGTCAGTTAATTGGAAACATTTCAGGTAAAATGTTAAAAATGTCGGTTTGTAAAGAAAAGAGAGGCTGAACGAGGCTGAGATGCTAGTTTGTGCATGTTGGAGAAGGTGAGCAAGTGAGAGCGCGAGCAGCTGGTCCGGGGGTGTTTCTCGGAAGGAGGCTCCACTAATGTTAGACTAATGTTAGTGTTAATCAGGTTAGCATATGCCCTGTGCGTGTGCGCATGTGTGCGTGAGTTTGTGCCGTTCCTGCACCTGCACTGTGAAAATGAGGAAACAGAGAAGAAGTCTGGACGCAATAAAAAATGACATGGTTTAAAATTAGGTAAATAAATTCAATTCAATTCAATTTTATTTATATAGCGCCAAATCACAACAAAAGTCGCTTTAAGGCGCTTCATAGATACAGAGAAAACCCAACAATCATATGACCCCCTATGAGCAGCACTTTGGCGACAGTGGGAAGGAAAAACTCCCTTTTAACAGGAAGAAACCTCCGGCAGAACCAGGCTCAGGGAGGGGCGGGGCCATCTGCTGCGACCGGTTGGGGTGAGAGAAGGAAGACAGGATAAAAGACATGCTGTGGAAGAGAGACAGAGATTAATAACAGATACGATTCAATACAGAGAGGTCTGTTAACACATAGTGAGTGAGAAAGGTGACTGGAAAGGAAAAACTCAATGCATCATGGGAATCCCCCGGCAGCCTACGTCTATTGCAGCATAACTAAGGGAGGATTCAGGGTCACCTGGTCCAGCCCTAACTATATGCTTTAGCAAAAAGGAAAGTTTTAAGCCTAATCTTAAAAGTAGAGATAGTGTCTGTCTCCTGAATCCAAACTGGAAGCTGGTTCCACAGAAGAGGGGCCTGAAAACTGAAGGCTCTCCCTCCCATTCTACTTTTAAATACTCTAGGAACAACAAGTAGGCCTGCAGAGCGGGAGCGAAGTGCTCTAATAGGGTGATATGGTACTACAAGGTCATTAAGATAAGATGGGGCCTGATTATTTAAGACCTTGTATGTGAGGAGCAGGATTTTGAATTCAATTCTGGATTTAACAGGAAGCCAATGAAGGGAAGCCAAAACAGGAGAAATATGCTCTCTCTTTCTAGTCCCTGTCAGTACTCTTGCTGCAGCATTTTGGATTAGCTGAAGGCTTTTCAGTGAGTTTTTTGGACACCCTGATAATAATGAATTGCAGTAGTCCAGCCTGGAAGTAATAAATGCATGAACTAGTTTTTCAGCGACCTGAAAATACAACCCGAATGACCAACAACACACGGCATATTACAACTCATCGGTATTTATTCAGCAAAAGCTAAGCTAACAGCTTGTAGAGCCACTGTTACCAGTAATAAAATGGATTCATCATGTTCTGTGTGAATTCACCAGTATCTCCCATCATATTGAGGAATTGTGGCCCCACCACATCCGGGCATTTGTTTAAATACGGATTTTTTTTATGCTTTCAATCAAGCTGAGCTCTGGGCTTTGGGATTCGTTCCTTTTTTCAACCATTCTGTTGCAGATTTGCTGCAGTGTTTGGCTACAAAACGCACCCAAATCATCACCCCTCCACCTCTGTGCTTAACAGTTTCTGTGAGGTGTTTATGCTGATATCACAGCCAGACAAGTCCACTTCGGTCTCATCTGTTAAATGGACACTGCTCTAGAAAGCTTGTGGTCTAGAGCAGTGTGTTTCTAAGAGAAAGCCTGTTCAAATGCAGGCTTTCTCTTAGAAACACTTCCAGATAAGTGACACTTCTTACATTTTAACATTTAACATGCTAGCTGGCACCTGGAGAGCCTGAAAAGTGTCTACTACACATCAGAACACTCCCTTAGCCTGTCGGTGATGCCGAAGAAATTAATGATTCTTCCGAGTAAGCAGTACAGCATATTAGCTTAACACAAGAATCAGATCAGTACACAGTACTGGTGGATACTTGAAGGCAAAATCTCAGTGTGCAGTCAGATCAGTCCATCCCGAGCATAAACCTCCTAAACATGAACACATTTAATCACAGTGCACTGCACAATAATTACTCAGGAAACAAATGCATAAACTGCACAGAAGCCAACATGCACATATGTATGAACACCCGCTCAGTCACATTTTATTACCGACTTTTAAGAGGTAACATGCCACAAACGCATAAAACCCACACAGCTCACAATCAACCATGGAAAAGAAACAAGTCTAGACACGCATAAGCAGGGACACACACACACTCACAATCATCATCAAAGGGCTGCAAACCTCAGCTTTGGCCAGACTGAAGCTGTTTTCAGAGTTTATTTCACTGCAGGAGGCTGCAGCCAAATCCAGGCTGGCAGCGAACACACAAAACTTTTTGAGGAGAATCCCATAATTCAGTAATTACAAGACATGCAGTTTCCTCATCCTGGTTTCCTTTTAACCCCCTCTGAGATCACTCTCGCACCCTTAAACGTAAAACACACTCTAGATTTTCTGTTATACACACACACGCCCGTCTTATCCTGTACAACAGTTGAGCCCTGCGCTGATTAAAGAGTGCCCATTGGTCCCTAACTCTAACTGTGGACCAGGCTGCTATTCTGGCTCATAAAATTACACAGGCCCCACCACAAGTTAGTGTTTGGATCACGCAGCCCAGAATAACATCGAACAAGCTACTGTGCCCAGCTACTGGAAAACAGACCAAACAGGATGAAATGACAGAGGAGAAATGAGTCGGGAGGCGGGGCTTACAGGAGACTGTTCTATGTTAATGCAGGGCTTGATGTGATAATTATAAATGGAAGGATGTGCTGCAGAGATTGCCCCTTCTTACAAGCCATTTAGTCCAGCTTTCAGCCTTGTCAGATCGTTTTATTCCTTTCCACTGAGGTGAGATAATTCACTGGTTTGCAATGCAAATGTAATTGCCGGTTGCACTTATACCATCAGCTCTTCCAGAACAAGGAATTATTGGGAAATTGTGATTCATGAATATTCTGCAAACAAGTAAAATTGAACTGTTTCCAGTTAAAAGTAATCTTTACCAGCCCCCAGAAGGTCACGGGGACATTAGGGGAGGACAGTACGTACTTGCAAAATGTTAGCATGTTAGCTTTTTGACAGAGTACGTCAGCTTGAAAAAGGATGATTTTCCATTGTGATCCCCTTGCAAAAGCAAAGGGGAAAAAAAGACTACTGTGGAGCAATTATCTCTCCATCCCATAGTCTGCATGTAAAAGATGAATGCTGCCAATGTTATATCACACTCTGGTTTGTGGACCACCACCTTAAAGCTAACACTAGCTAGATTGGTTAGCAAGGTGCATCGGTAGATATGGGTTCAATGCACAAACACACAGTTAAATGGTAGCATGCAAATGAAAAATAAGAATTTTCCTGTGAAATTACCTGCAGCAAATCATAGTTATTATGCAATGATTGCAATAAAAATGCCTCTTAAGGCACCAAGCCGAGCAAACACTTTGCAGCCTAGCCGTCACCTCCCTGTCCCTCAAAATGTCCATGCCCGTGTTTGTATTAGGGCTTACCTTTAGGTCTTAATCCAAGTTAAATGAGTGGGTTATGTAATATCTCACACCCTGTATAATTATGAAAAAAAAAAAGTTGGAAAACTCTTTTTCTTTGCTCTGGTTTATCCAAATTCCCATTAGGCCTCGCAGAATCGTCATGCTCATTCGGTGCTCTTTCTGAAATTTCACAGTCTGAGCAGGTCAGCGGGTGTTGTGTATTGTTTGACATCGTCTGCTTTCTTGGCCATTGCTTGATTGGTACACATACGAGCACTCCCTGTTCCAGCATCTCCGAAGCGCACCGACTCAGACTCGAGCACCGGCTGAACTCCTGTTCACACTCCTGGGAGACAAAGACAAGAGTTGAACAGCTCGTTCCAGCATTATGTTTCTACCCGCTGCTATCAGAAATTCTCACACACACGTATAACACCTTTCTCCCTCTTTTCTCCCTACAAAGTCACAATGAGTGATTCCATCCACGGACTCCTCCTCCTCTGTCCTTGTCTCTCCAGCTCATCCCTGAGGCTCCACGTTTCCCTCTCGCTTCTTTTTTTGTTTTAAGTCACTTCATTCCGATGCTGCACAGCAACCGGGTGATTTTTTTTCTTTTCTTTTTTCCCCCTCCCTCTCTCCCGCTTCTCCATCTGGGCCAGCAAAGGCCTACAGGGACTTATTTGGTGTCTGTCTTTATCCCCACAGCTCGTCTGTGGCCTACGGGCAAACTGCAGAGTGTGATCTGTCTGCGAGCTGATAAAAATCTCCCGTTCTTCTCAGTGCTCGTGCCCACTCTCACTTCAAAGCACTTCACCGCGCTATGTTTAGATTTAAGAAGATGGAGTTTCGACAGGGTCAGCTACGTGTTTGTGTTGTCTCCGCTGAGGTCACATTTCCGCCGTCGTTTTAAATCATGACACCATTCCTCTCAAAGGTGCCAATGTGCACAATGGGCATTTTTGTTGTAGCACCTGCATTTTCAAGGTAATGTCAAGTTCTTACAGTTTTTTTTTCTTTTTATATATCAAGCTTTTACCTCTAAAAAAGGAGGCATTAAATGCAGGCGCTTGTTGTTCATAAAGTCATATTTTTATAGAGAAATCTAAAAGGATAAGCGTGATTTATTTCATCACTTAAGGCTCTGAGTGTCTTCCTAATTGACTTTTAAATCAAGGGGCTGGAACACTAAACAGGCCACTTCATCACCCCCCTTCCATTAAAAAAACTGGGGTTTTGTGCATTGTCTGTACTTCACAAAGAAAATTGCTGCCAGCAGTGAGCTGGGAGGCGAAAGGGACATCATGGGCCAAGAGGATGCAGTGCTGGCAAACATCTGCAAGTACTGCACTCTGCAGAGGAAATTGCTTCTTTGCTAAATTTCCAGAGAGAGTTGGAGGGAGTTGGCTTCTAGGTAGCTTCTGCTAAAGCTCCATCATACAAGGAGCAATGTTTTTTGGGGGGGGAAAACACTCTTCTGTGGATTTTTCCAATCCCATTAATTGTTTTTGGAACTTAAAAAAATCTGGAAAAGCCTGGACAAAACATAAGAAGGAAAAATGCACCTAGAGATACATCAGGATAAACTAGTTTTTGGGTTTTGTTTTTTTTAAACGGACCCCTTCAAACCACTGCAGTAATCCTCTTCTTTAAAGGTCCTGAAGTTGGCAGGGCTTGCATCAAAGCATCTGAAGGTCAAACAGATCAACCTCATGACATTTTCAGCAGGCCATTGGAGAGCATGAGTAGCTGGATGCAATCATCAAAGACTCCGTCGCCGGTGGTGGCGTCAACCCCCACATTTAAAAATCTGTGACCGGAAGGAGAAAACAACAGAGGACTGTTTAACGCGTGCTGTGGAGATGATGCCTTCTCAGAGCACAAACGCATGACTCAGCACAGCTGGGCGGGGAACTGGCAGAGTGATGCTGCTGTTTTGTGTGTGTGTGTGTTTTTTTTAAAAAAAAACCTGGTTTGAACTTTAAGGCAGTTTCTAGACTTGTGCACACTCTCTGCTTACATCACAGGGGTAAAAATCTGTTTCTTACACACATGAAGACCTGCCTTTTGGAGGCGTCATAACCTGGAAAGAGGGGACACAAACCATCTGCACACACAAACCCTTGCAGGGGTATTTGGATGTTATTTCAGTGAACAGTGGGAGGCTAACAGAACCGCAGAGGAAGACAGGAACAGGGACACGGCCCCAGTAAATAAACAACACCCCATGGCCACTGCCATGGCCACACACACACTAACACACATGGAACAGGTTTAGGATCCATGTTGATTGAAGATAGGTGCGACAGCAAAGCACACCAACATGTAAGTCCCCATTCTGATGTCAAAGGCTCCTTTCCAGAGGTTACTGGAACTGGAACTTACTGATTTGGTTTAGCATAACATCTTAATATATTGTTAATGCTACAGTCACACAAGGGGAAAGCAGTGGTTGAAGGCTGTGGCACAGTCAAATTTGTTGTAATCTCATCGCCTTTGAGCTTCAAAGACAGACTAGGTCTTCTTCAGAGAGACTTTTTTGCATCAAGACAGCATTAAAACATCTATAAGTTAGTCTGCTATCAGTTTTAAATTGACTGGGGCTACGTTAGTGATGAATTGTTATGAATTTTCAAAAATCAGAAAGCTGTTACTGTCTGCATATGCAGAAATTCGCATTAACTACTCGCATTCAGAGTCCAATACGGACCTCTTTGATTTGAAACAGAAATTTAGGGATAGTGCTGTACTCGCTACAGGACAGCAGTTCACCTGTAGAGTGACACCGTATAGGACTGTAACCCCAATACACCACCAAAGAAGTTGAACCTGCGTTGCAAACAGACGTGTCATAGATGAGTTGCATTGATCTGGGGAGGCTGACTCAGCGTGTTGGCAAACTCTGCATTTTTAAATTAGACTAGCAAGTATTTGCTAACTTTTGCTAGTTTCATAGTAATTGTTTGGAGACCAGTTGCAACCAGAAAGATTTTATACATGAGGACTAAAAATATATAAATGAATAATACAGCAACAACCATTAGCCCACCATCATGACAGGTCTCCACTGCTGTTTCGCTGCTGTGCTGTGTGCCTGAGAGCAGCAAGCAGCAGGTTCTCTGACACCGAGCTGACATAAAAGTATACATACATTATGGGGCATAAATAAAGCAGCACTTAGGTATATTTTCAGTTTTTTTAGTTTGAGGAGTACCTGCTGAACTCTGCAGTCTCTACTGTGCCAGCTCTCTTTCTCTTTGTTTTAAATCTCTGTGAGTACGCTATGATAGAAGTATCATTATCAGGGGAGGAACACGAGGCTCTCTGCAGACATCCTCATTGCCCTGCGAGGTCCGTGCAGACACTACATTACAATGCACCAACTATGCATTAGTCCTCCAGGTGGACTTGGAGGGGAAGAAAAAAAATAAGTATAATAAGAACAGCTACTCACCTCTGATGTCTGCAGCTGTCTATATGTGCGTCAGCAGGAGGGTAAAATCCCAGCCTCAGTCTCTTTATCACCCACAGAAAGGCTCAACAGTGTTAA